>NC_092121.1:10823638-11123638 GCF_045679555.1 Salvelinus alpinus
GGAAGTAGCTGGTGGCACGAGACGAAGACTCTGAAACTGTCCTGAGAGGTCGGAGACCTGAGCGGCCAGGGTCTCAACGGCATGACGAGCAGCAGACAATTCCTGCTCGTGTCTGCCGAGCATTGCTCCCTGGAACTCGACGGCAGTGTTGCGAGAATCCGTAGTCGCTGGGTCCATTCTTGGTCGGATCCTTCTGTTATGCTGGTGAATGAGGACCCAAAAGCGACTTAATAGAAACAGAGTCTTTATTCCAGTCTTAAACAAAAAACGATACTCCTGGATATTATCTTAGGTAAATCCAAAACAGGAAAACTGAAATCCTCTCGTCAGTAGAGAGGAACGACTGGAGACGCGACCACAGACTGCAGGTCGCTTAGGGAAGGCACAGGCCGTAGCTGACATAGACACCTGCTCACACGCAGCATCTGAAGAAGGCAAAAACACGACAGGGCGGAACAAGGACACAGAACAGCAAACATCAAACAAGGATCCGACAAGGACAGAAGCGGAAAACAGAGGGAGAAATAGGGACTCTAATCAGAGGGCAAAATAGGGGACAGGTGTGAAAGAGTAAATGAGGTAGTTAGGAGAATGAGGGACAGCTGGGAGCAGGAACGGAACGATAGAGAGAGAGAGCGAGAGAGGGAGAGAGGGAGGGGGAGAGAGAGGGATAGAAAGAGGGAAAGAACCTAATAAGACCAGCAGAGGGAAACGAATAGAAGGGAAGCACAGGGACAAGACATGATAATCAATGACAAAACATGACACCGACGGACAAATCTGGGTTTGGTGGATACCAGGAGAACGCTACCTGCCCCAATGCGTAGTGCCAACTGTGAAGTTTGGTGGAGGAGGAATAATGTCTTGGGCTGTTTTTCATGGTTCGGGCTAGGCCCCTTAGTTCAAGTGAAGTGAAGTCTTAATGCTACAGCATACAATGATATTCTAGCGATTTTGTGCTTTCAACTTTGTGGCAACAGTTTGTTTCATCAAGACAATGCCCCCAGGCACAAAGTGAGGTCCATACAGAAATGGTTTGTCGAGATTGGTGTGGAAGAACTTGACTGGCCTGCACAGAGCCCTGACCTCAACCCCATCGAACACCTTTGGGATGAATTGGAATGCCGACTGCGAGCCAGGCCAAATCAACCCAACATCAGTGCCCAACCTCACTAATGCTCTTGTAGCTGAATGGAAGCAAGTCCCCGCAGCAATGTTCCAACATCTAGTCTAAAGCCTTCCCAGAAGAGTGGAGGCTGTTATAGCAGCAAAGGCGGGACCAACTCCATATTAATACCCATGATTTTGGAATGAGATGTTTGACGAGCAGGTGTCCACATACTTTTGGTCATGTAGTGTATTTTTTCTGTTGTTCAATTGCACAGATCACTTTATATATCTTCCCAAAAAACAACCGGTAATTTGAAAACTTGGCATAATTATTATGTTGTGCTTTGTTGACAATATGACAACCCCCCTGCCCCGGGTATTCAGTCAATTACGAGCTGCCACTGATTACAAGCTTACCAGGCCAGTAAGTATTTTGTGCAAATGGGGGATTTGATGACACACTTATTCATTAGAAAACACAACAAAAACAGAACACATATAAAGATGCAGCTATTTGCCATTATTGAGAAGAGTGAAAATCTAGGCCGATGTGTATTATTTTTGGAATCTAAAATAATTAGACATGGGAATCTTTTTCCTATTTATTTTCATAGCCATTGCAGAATAAATTCCTCACCTTTTCTGGCCGTGATCAGTTAATATTCCTGAAGTAGCCACATAACACATTTCTATGCGCATCTCTCATTTAACTGGGCATAGTAGCCTAGTAAATAGGCTATGTATTTACGGTTTTGCTGTATGCGATCCCATAGAAACGCTTATAATACACAGTCGAATTTAACAGGTGAACAGACAGTTGATATTTTACATTGAAGTACGTAGGCTGCAGCTAGCTACTACTAAGTACTGTCATTTAAAAAAAATTGAGGAGCCGAGACGATGTTTCAGAATTTGCGAGCAGTCAATATAAATCGTTGAATTCAAACGTTCTGCTGACAGGTCCACAAGAATTTGCCATTGTTTTTACTTACAGAAACTGTCACAGTCCTTTGCCAAATACAGCATAAGTTAATGCAAAATATTAAATATATCTCCAAAAACATTTGATAAAATTTGCCATTGCTCTTTCTTTTAGAAACTGCTGTGGCCTAATTCCAATAGTTCCAAATTATACAGCGTTATTGTCACCATAAAAGGTGAATGGAGGACGTTTTCCAGGCGGAGTGATGATGCTTGTTCACATGCACACAGTTTTACGACAGGTCTGATTTATAACGGGAAACATACGTATGTGTAGTATGCGCCAAGTTTATCATTCTCAATATGTGCATTCTAACGCAGGCTATTCATTTTCAAAAATGGCACGCGCAGATATTTAGTGGGAAATTTAAGCAACGGTTATAAATTAGGTCCCTGGCGTGTAGTGTCGATAACTTAATTGCTTCAAACTCAGAAAATGCTTTGAATAGCATTAAAAGTTTCCCCTTAAGTTTTTGGTAATCATATTCAGAGCAGCTTGAACTGCTGTTTTTCCTCTCTATGTGTGGTAAATATAATATATGCATCCTTAACAACTAATTACTCCTCTCTTTAGTCTTTTATTACCAAGAAATTATAATGAAGGGGTCTTGTCAAGCATGAATTTGCGAAAAAGTTATGGATTTAATAATTTATTTTTAGTGAGGCTGCTTTTATCTAAGATTATGATCAGCCTTGTTTGAAAGTACCATCTGCCACCTAAGAAATCTCACTCATTTGGTGTTTGAAGTCAGTTTGTCCAAGGCACCGAAAACCTACTTTTATTTACAATTGGCTGTCATGGGAATATGGCTGCTGCTCTTGTCTATTCATATGATTAAAGTTCCCTGTAAATAGTTCAGCCTCTCCCCAGGGATGTTACTTTTCAAGTTTGTTTAGAGTAACAAACTGCATCTTTATTAGAGCCTCATAGACACAGCTGGCGTCTCCTCATCACAACCACAGATTGTTAAGTAACAGGACATGTGACTGCAATGTTCAGAATAACACTGTACTCTAGTGATTCAATCTGAATACAAGTTCATTACACATCTTTCATGGGCCCACACTTGTCGATAGGTGGTTCATTAATTAACCTTACACTGAACAGTAAAAAGCATTTACAAATTAATTATGTAGTAAATGGCAAGTACTGCAGTCTTCTATTTCCATAGCACAGAATTTGGTACTTTTTAACAACCATCAGTGTCTGTCTTCCCTCTGTGCCACCTCTCATTTCTTTATCTCCATGTGATGGAGAGATCTACCATACACCCTTTTATTCAGAAAAGGCTTTGGTTGATGTTTAACATTCAAGAGGCGGATGATGAAGGGGCTCCCTGGGGAGAACGTAAAGGCAGTGTCATCATCGAGCCTGAGGAAGGAATGAGTAATTCCGTATGCTGCTTGCTCCATCCACTCTCTGTTTCTCCAAACTCAAATGAGAGTAGCACTAGGGGCCCAGTAGTAAACAGCCAGGGAAATGTAGTCAGATCACATTGTAATGGAAAATTCCCGACAAGACACTGTGACAGATGCAGGATTACAGAAACACTGTCTGTATACTGGAATATTTAGTTCAGAATTAGAATGAAGTTGTGACAAATTCATTCCTTGGATGGACTGAACGGTGCAAATACCTGTCGCTACATCAACTTCAACTTTACAAGTACAATGTTTGAAAATACAGGATATTAGAAAACACAACACAAATCTCCACCCTATCGAATCCATTTACAAACCTCCACCCTCACATGAACATACAAAGCCAAGACACATCTTTACCCTCGTCAAAAGCACCATAATAGAACGTATAAATGTTTCCCCGTTAGCGTCTTCCTCCACCAGTCTTAGTGCCCCCCACTGGGCACACCACGACATTTCAAGGTGGAAAATTGGGTCGTATTTGGTTGAGACTTTCATCAATGAGATTTCAACCTTTATTCATCCACTCAAAAAGACAGACAGACGTTTGTTCAATTCCTAATGTGTTATCACTATACTTTCAACCGTCTAAAAGCACAACCAAATTACGATGGAAAAACAATGTCACATTTTTGGTTAAGTTGTCATCTAAATGGGTTATCACCGCACGTTCATCCATTTAAAAACACAACAAAGTTCAAATGTGTACACAATGTCAGATATTTTGAATTTATACAACAACTTAATGTGTTATCACTAATAGCACAACCAAATGACCTGGTTTGCAGTTGAGATAACATTACAAGTATACAGTACAAGTGATCAATGCTGTTCGAGATGCTGCTCAGATTATTATAGCAATTGTGAAGGTCTCCACAGACCTGCGGCCTTTGCATACTATTTTGAACATACACGCTTTCTATGATTACATAAGAAGACGTTTATAGTTACAGTAGGCTAACCTCAATGATGTGTTACTCATTTTAAGGTTGAATAAATACTGTTACGTTAGTTTGTAAGAGCCTTAACTTTAGGCTATTTACTGTATTACAAAAGTATCGAAATGTGTTTGGTTCACAATGCAACCAAATATTAACACTTAAAGGATATATCTAATGCTTGGGTAGTTTCATCTGAGCCACATTTGAATTTTTGGTTGAGTTAGAGACGTGAATCCAACATACTTTTGGTCATGTAGTGTATGTGGACACCTGCTCAGTGAACATCTCATTCCAAAATCATGGGCATTAATATGGAGGGTCCCCCCTTTGCTGCAATAACAGCCTCCACTCTTCTGGGAAGGCTTTCCACTAGATGTTGGGACATTGCTGCGGGGACTTGCTTCCATTCAGCCACAAGAACATTAGTGAGGTCGGGCACTGACGTTGGACGATTAGGCCTGGCTCGCAGTCAGAGTTTCAATTCATCCCAAAAGTATTTGATGGGGTTGAGGTCAGGTCTCTGTGCAAGCCAGTCAAGTTCTTCCACACCGATCTCGACAAACCATTTCTGTATGGACTTCGCTTTTTGCACTGGGACATTGTCATGGTGAAACAGGAAACCTTTGCCCCTGACAATTATGGGTTTCCCTGACCAAAAATTCAGTTGGCACTATGCATTCGGGAAGGTAGCATTCTCCTGGCATCCGCCAAACCCAGATTGTTCTGTCAGACTGACAGATGGTGAAGCGTGATTTATCACTCCAGAGAATTTGTTTCCACTGCTCCAGAGTCCAATGGCGGCAAGCTTTACACCACTTCAGCCGACGCTTGGCATTGCGCATGGTGAGCTTAGGCTTGTGTGCGGCTGTTCGGCCATGGAAACCCATTTCATGAAGCTCCCGACGAACAGTTCTTGTGCTGACGTTGCCTCCAGAGGCAGTCTGGAACTCGGTAGTGAGTGTTGCAACCGAGGACAGTGGATTTTTATGTGATACGCGCTTCAGATCTCGGCGGTCCCGTTCTGGGAGCTTGTGTGTCCTACTACTTTGCAGCTGAGCCGTTGTTGCTCCTAGACGTTTCCACTTCACAATAACAGCACTTACGGTTGACCGGGGCAGCTCTAGCAGTGCAGAAATTTCACGAACTGACTTGTTGGAAAAGCACCATCCTATGATGGTGCCAAGTTGAAAGTCCCTGAGCTCTTCAGTAAGGCCATTCTACTGCCAATGTTTGTCTATGGAGATTGCATGGCTGTGTGCTTGATTTTATACACATGCCAGCAACGGGCGTGGCTGTAATAGCCGAATTCACTCATTTGAAGGGGTGTCCACATACTTTTGTATATGTATATAGTGAATAACTTTACTGTATTACAAAAGTGGCTTTAATTCCAGTTAGTCTACAAATTAATAATTTATATGTTGGATTCACGTCTCCATCTCAACCAAAAATCTAAGTTAAAGAATAGGACTAAATCAAATCAAACTCTATTTAAAGTGCATTTAAAGTCTTATTTAGTCTTATTCTTTAACTTTTGGTTGAGATGGAGACGTGAATCAAACATACACTGAGTGTACAGAACATTAGCAACACCTTCCTAATATTGAGTTGCACCCCCTTTGCCCTCAGAACAGCCTCAATTCATCGGGGCATAGACTTTTTACAAGGTGTTGAAAGCGTTCCAGGTGGATGCTGGCCCATTTTGACTCCAATGCTTCCCACAGTTGTGTCAAGTGCTTCCCAAGTTCGGGACAAGGATCAACATGTTGTACTCTACACACAATTGTTGTACTGCGCTGTTATTTGTCTGTTTGCGGCCTGCCTGTTAGCTTGCACAATTCTTGCCATTCTCCTTCGACCTCTCTCATCAACGCGCACAGGACTACCGCTGACTGGATGTTTTTTGTTCGACACACCATTCTCGGGAAACCCTAGACACTATCGAGTGTGAAAAGCCCAGCAGGGCGGCGGTTTCTGAGATACTGGCTCCAGCGCGCCTGGTGCAGAGTATCATACCACGCTCAAAGTCACTTAAGTCAAATTTTGCCCATTCTAACGTTCAATCGAACAGTAACTGAACGCTTTAATGCCATGGTCACGTGACTCACTTTCTGTAGGAGCGATCCGTTTTCGTGATTACCCAATAAATCAGACCGGTGAGTGTAGTTTCAATCTATTATGGTTTTCTCGGTAGCCTATTGGTTTTCGTGGTTGTAAATTAAACTGTACGTATTGGACACGTGTTTATGGTAGGCTGACATTGCTTAATTGATTACGTGGGTCGAATTTGATCCACAGAAGTGGATTGTGCCAAATCACAACTTGTTGCTGTACTCATGAGCAGCATGGTTTTCAATATTTGAAGTGGGCCTATAGGCCTATTTGTTTGGCAAGACAGCTTTGCATGGCTGTTTTGGTTATTTGGATGTCCATTCACCTTTTGTTTACTGCGTTTGTTTACTGTTAATGTAACTAGCCTAAATATAGATTGTGTCATGCCTTTATCGATCTGATATTTAAGCCTACTTTGTATCGCTGTTTTGTTCTGTTCGCATTCATTCTTCTGCATTTGCAGTTGTGTCGCTATTATAAGCCAAAATGCTATTCAGTATTTTTGTTTGCATGCATGAATAACTAAGCTAATACTTTCAGCATTAAGTTTGCATTTTCAGCATTAAGTTTGCATTATCTTGGTAAGACAACTGTGTGTACGGGTACATTCACATAGGTTGTTTGTAATAGGTGAATTACCCTATCTATCTTGTAGCCTATATTCATTACCAAAACGGCCTTGCTTTAGTGTCCATCGCGCTGATACAGCGCCAACGTGTCACTCCAACATGGTCTCAGAGTCTCTGCATTTTAAATGTATGTTTATTTTGGTATAGCATGATAAGCTAAATTCAATATAATTCCAATTCAAGAACCCCCCAAAATGTAGCCCCCTGGAAGCAAAAAGTGTTCTCCTATGGGGACAGCCAAAGAACCCTTTTGGAACCCTTTTCTCTAAGAGTGTAGGCCTAAATAGTATCATTGATTATATTTGACTATAAAGTATGGTTACATTTAATTTGCTCTGTTAAACCTACCCTTTGGAATGACTTCGATAGCAACAGTGAATATAAGAGATCGCTCAATAATCATTCTCACGATAGCACATTGGTAGTAGTCAGTGACAAATATCAAAGCTAAGCTGGACTTGGTTAAAACCCTGGATGGGAGACATGGGAGAATGAATGGCTGTAGAGAAATCAACTCTCCAGTAGGAGGTGTTGCCCAGAATGTTATTTTTTCTGATAATAGATGAAACGTTGAAAATCTGACGATGTTTCAAAGGTACAAATGTATCATATTTTATACAAGGTTTGTCTATGCTGAAAATATCAAATTACCCTGTGGTTAAAATTTCCACATCACACTACAGTTTGCATGTACAGTTTAGCCATTTATCAGACGCTCATATCCAGACCGACTTGCAGGAGCAATTAGGGTTAAGTGCCTTGCTCAAGGGCACATCGGCCGATTTTTCACCTAGTCGGCTCCAGAATTTGAACCAGCGACCTATCGGTTACTGGCCCAACGCAATAGGTTACCTAACGCTCCTGAATACGTTGACACATTACGATGAAACAACGTTGATTTTTATAGATTCAACCAGTTTATGCCCACTGAGCTCTGCTATTACTCATGCCTAAATCAGAGCATCCTTCTAGAATGTCCTCTAATATGCATGCAGAGTATGAGGCGGAAGCCGCCCACTGTACTTGTTGCCATCAAGCCTAACAAAGCAATTTGAGTATTTTTCCCCAGAAACACTCAAAGGGTAGGTATTTAAGATAGCGTAGAGGAAGTGAAGCGCAGAGAGTTGTTAGGTTGGACACATGTCAGATGAGAGCCTTCTGGTGTAGAGAAGAGAGTAGAGCAACAGCATAGAACTCATGAGAAACAATGCAAAATGTGACAGCAGATAAACTCCACAAAAATGTATCGTAAAATTTGATGTATGAAACTAGTTTTACCAATGTCGAATAAAAAATACATACCGTAGCCTACACTGTATTCCCATGGCTACGTTTTCCCATTTACAGTAAGAGATCTTGTCGGTTCCACCTAATTTCAAGGCTTCTCTGCTCAAGCTTCCACACTGGGCAAAAACTGGTTGAACTAACGTTCTTTCCACGTCATTTCAACCAAAGAAATCAATGTGATGACATTCAATCAATGTGAAAAACTGATTGGATTTGCAAAAAGTAATCAAAGTAAGGCCATTTCATATCTTTTTCACCCAACTTTTAACCTAAATCCAATGACATGGTGACATTATTAGTTGATTTCTCATTGAATTTACATTAGTTGACAACTGAACCAAATGTAAATCAGAAAATCAAAACTAGACGTTGAACTGTGCCCAGTGGGTTCCTTCCATCCATGTCTGATGCCATCTCCCTGATTTTGATTGCGTTTTTATATTGCAGTACACACAATCCTGAATGTTTTTTATGGTTAACCTGGCAAAGCTGTGGAACTAGTGACATGCATTCAAATGTTGTTTTTAAATGAATAATTTCTATGGTGCGTGCACCATGCATGTGCCCGGCTCATTCAAAAGTGGGCGGATTTTGTGAAGGGAAATAAATCTGCAAATTGCATTTGTTCCTCAATTCCCCTATGTACCGTTGCTATACCATCTGGTGTTTCAAGATAAAACAAACAATATTATGTGATTTCAAAGAGCTTCGGATGCACTTCAGTAACATCACCTAGCCATTCCTCCTCACAGGCTACCAGCGCTTTGTACAACATTGGAATTCCAACAATGCCTGTGTTGTGTGTTAATATCTATTTGCATTACCTTGAGGATGGAGAATGGCACACAGAGCAAACACAGATGCAGGGAGCATACACAAGTTTTTGGATTTAAGCGTCTGCCTCGATAAATATTCCATGAGTGAAATTATGCTGTAAGCGAACTGACCCCAGCATGGTATGGTTCCCACCCGGGCTTTGGCTTTGACCTTTACCTTCATCTCTCAGTCAGAATTATCATTCTGCTCATTGTTTGATTATGCCATGTTCTTTTCGATCGCCCTTTGTGAGGCGGGAACTTGACAAAAAATGTTTTACAGAGAGCAGAAGGACAGTGGCCTTGACTGCTGCAAGTCTGAAGGATGGAGAGACTAACCATGTCTGATGGTGGGTAGAGTACTATACAAACAACTAACACCCTAAGACAATGCACCAATTAACATTTACATTACATTTACATTTAAGTCATTTAGCAGACGCTCTTATCCAGAGCGACTTACAAATTGGTGCATTCACCTTATGATATCCAGTGGAACAACCACTTTACAATAGTGCATCTAACTCTTTTAAGGGGGGGGGGTTAGAAGGATTACTTTATCCTATCCTAGGTATTCCTTAAAGAGGTGGGGTTTCAGGTGTCTCCGGAAGGTGGTGATTGACTCCGCTGACCTGGCGTCGTGAGGGAGTTTGTTCCACCATTGGGGTGCCAGAGCAGCGAACAGTTTTGACTGGGCTGAGCGGGAACTGTACTTCCTCAGAGGTAGGGAGGCGAGCAGGCCAGAGGTGGATGAACGCAGTGCCCTTGTTTGGGTGTAGGGCCTGATCAGAGCCTGAAGGTACGGAGGTGCCGTTCCCCTCACAGCTCCGTAGGCAAGCACCATGGTCTTGTAGCGGATGCGAGCTTCAACTGGAAGCCAGTGGAGAGAGCGGAGGAGCGGGGTGACGTGAGAGAACTTGGGAAAGTTGAACACCAGACGGGCTGCGGCGTTCTGGATGAGTTGTAGGGGTTTAATGGCACAGGCAGGGAGCCCAGCCAACAGCGAGTTGCAGTAATCCAGACGGGAGATGACAAGTGCCTGGATTAGGACCTGCGCCGCTTCCTGCGTGAGGCAGGAACAATAACAATGCATGTTATAAATGCTGTACGTTAGTAATACCTAACCTCGCTTGGTGTGAATGCTTTCCCAGTACTTGTAGTACAGCCATGGGTGATTGGGTGATTGGCAGCACAATGCAGTTGAAGTGATGACAATTCAATTCAATTTCAGGTGCTCCCCATATGAATCAGGAAGAGGGAGTTCCATGAGTCACATTATCTCACCTCTCTCTCTCTCTCTCTCTCTCTCTCTCTCTCTCTCTCTCTCTCTCTCTCTCTCTCTCTCTCTCTCTCTCTCTCTCTCTCTCTTCCTCTACCAAGGATAGTTATTGTTTTGCTTTCCGTTCCCCCAGCATAACCGCAGATAACATTAGGGCAGCCATTACGATGTGTTTGATCTGGCATGCAGGCAGCCTGAGCTCCCTCCCCTCCTACAAACAGTTTGTGATTGAGCTGGAAACCAACATCATCAGAACTGGCCCTCCACTCACCAGGGTTGACCTGCCTGCTTGACTGCTGCCTGCTGGGTAATTGAAAAAGGAAATGAAATGTGATTCGTGGTCTGCAAGGAATCCACCTGATGGGTCTCACTATTGACTAGTCCAGGACTAATAAAGATATCAGGATATTCCCTGTGTGGATGTTACTTGAGGTAGAATCCTATAGAGGCACACCATCACACACTCAGGGAGCGAAGCCGTTATGCATACAGGTTCAAAGACAGTGTGAAATAGGTCACGCTGGTAGATTGTTGTGAATGGACAATTCCACGGTGACGCTGAGACTCAGATTTCTCACTTAAAATGTTTGCCGAACAAAAACCATTGATTTCAAAGTTTATCAAACCATACAACTCTATGCACAGTAACTACTTTTAAAGATGCACTATGCAGAAATAGTCTAATAGTTTCTGTGACAAAACAAGAAAGTATAGTGTAGAGAATCATTGTACCATCTAAAACGCTGTGAAATATATTTTCTATAACCAAAAATATTGTATTTTCAGCTGTTTGAAGCTGTTGTATAAAACTGAAAGTAAAATACGCAAAAACGAAACTTAAGAACGGGAAGCATAGAAATAACGCTGAGACAACAGATCTACCGCTTCATAGACTTTCTTTCAATGAGAATAACAGATCTATAACTCCAATTTCTATGTGAATTTGGTCGGGTCGCCCAAAAAAATAGCAGCTTTAAGAATTTACTCCGAACATTTTACAAAAACATATTTACTGGGAGAACTGTGCAGATGCTAAGGTTTTACACCCGGCAACAGAATTGCGATAAAGGAATTTCATAATGGGTCTATGATCAGTACTACACAGATATGCATAATTATGGATATGAATGTCATTCTCTTCATGGTGAGGTATCTTAAATAAGTACACAAAAGTAGAAATATGCAATATCCTCCTTTGCATATTTGGGTATTATTTACACACTGGCTATTATTTTTTATGAGCTCAACCTCCAAACAGAAATTATATTTGGTTTGTCCAAACCAAATTTACACCAATCATAGACGTCTATGTTTCACAAGTATGGACATTGAAGCACAGCACAGTAGAGGTCAGTAGCGTACAGTGGAGTACAGTACAGTAGAGTTCAGTAGAGTATAGTCAAGTAGAGTATAGTACAGTAGAGTTCAGTACTATACTATACTCTACTTTTCTTTCTGTAGTGGTGTCACGCCCTGACCATAGAGAGCCATTGTTTCTCTATGGTGAAGTAGGTCAGGGCGTGACTGGGGGTGATCTAGTTTATTTATTTCTATGTGGTGTTGTAGTTTATTTTCTATGTTGGTGATTTGTATGATTCCCAATTAGAGGCAGCTGGTAATCGTTGTCTCTAATTGGGGATCATATTTAAGTAGCTGTTTTTCCCACCTGTGTTTGTGGGATATTGTTTTGAGTTAGTGCACGTAGCATCTCTGTAGTCACGGTTCGTTGTTAGTTTATTGTTTATTTGTTTTTTTGTCTTTGCTAAGTTTCACTTTATCATTAAATTATGTGGAACTCAACATCCGCTGCGCCTTGGTCCGATATTTATTCCAACGATCGTGACAAGTGGTTCCCAAACTCAGTCAGGCTTTCAACTTACTCTTGAAAGTTGTAATAGCAGAAAGCAAAGGTGCAATTTCGAAGTTAGGTCGTGCATCAGCAGTGTTCCTCTTGTCAAATCAGTCGTTGCAGACCTTAGAGAGCTATTGATAGCTTGTCAGAAATATCCAGATCAACTAGCCCATGTCAGTTAACGTTTTTTTTATCCAGGTTTTTGGTCACACTTTATTTGCATAGTACCGATTTATCATCTGTAGATGATGGTCGGTGCTGCTCAGTGGGCGAGGATGCTGGTTACAGCAAATAGAAAGAGAGGGGGCTCATGGGTAGGTGTCAGTAAGAGCCAGAAGAGGTGACATTAATTGGAGAGAGAAGAGAAGAGAGAGGGGGGGGGGTTGTCCAGACTTTTCACATTCTTGCTTTGACCACCAGATAACAGAAAGAGAAAGAAAACAGTAATGATCTGAACATAACAGTAACACCTGATTGGACGAAAATGTTAACGCATTTTTTTTGAAGGTAGGACAGTAGCAGGTGAGCCAACTCTGGTTTGTGACTACTAGGATTTCCCATTGTAGCCAATAAAATTGCATAAATGATCTTACCAATTTGATAACAATTAATAATTAATAAACAAACTGTATATCAGTAAAAACACTAACTAATTGATAGGTCTACCTTGGTACTTCTGTGAACCTCCCCATGAGGGAGAGAAATGAGAAAATATCTTAAAGATATGTTGGTTTTGGTAACGGAATTACAAGGCACAAGGTAATGTTTCTTAAACTTACAGAAGGCAGAAAAATGATTCTAAACTAAATATGTGTTGATATTAGTTGGCAGGAGTCTGTACTTCATTATTGTGTTTTGATGTACTGTATTACTAATGCCTTTTAAGACTTTTCTGTTTTTGGTACAAATTAATCAAAAATGAAGTCAATAATTATTCAACCCCTTTGATATGGCAAGTCTGAATAAGTTCAATTCTTATCAGGTCATAAGTTGCATGGACTCACTCTGTGTGCAATAATAGTGTTTAACATGATTTTTGAATGACTACCTCATCTCTGTAACCCCACACATACAATTATCTGTAACGTACCTCAATCGAGCAGTGAATTTCAAACACAGATTCAACCACAGGGAGATTTTCCAGTGCCTTGCGAAGAAGGGCATCTATTGGTAGATGGGTAAAAAAAAAGCAGACATTGAATATCCCTTTTAGCATTGTGAAGTTATTAATTACACTTTGGATGGTGTATCAATACACCCAGTCACAACAAAGATACAGGCGTCCTTCCAGTTGCCGGAGAGGAAGGAGACCGCTCAGCGATTTCATGAGGCCAATGGTGACTTTAAAACAGTATTGAATGGCTGTGATAGGAGAAAACTGAGGATGGATCAACCACATTGTAGTTACTCTACAATAGTAACCTAATTGACAGAGTGAAAAGAAGGAAGCCAGCACAGAATAAAAAATATTCAAAAAAATGCGTCCTATTTGCAACAAGCCACTACTAAAGTAATACTGAAAAACGAGGCAAAGCAATTCACTTTTTGTCCTCAATACAACGTGTTAGGTTTGGAACAAATCAACTACAACACATTACTGAGTACCAATCTACATATTTTCAAGCATAGTTGTGGCTGCATTATGTTATGGGTATGCTTGTAATCTTTAAAGACTGGGGAGTGTTTCAGGAAACAATCAGAAATTAAATGGAACTAAGCACAGGCAAAATCCTAGTGAAAAACCTGGTTCGGTCTGCTTTCCACCAGACACTGGGAGATGAATTCACCTTTCAGCAGGACAATAACCTAAAACACAAGGCTAAATCTACACAGGGGTTGCTTACCAAGAAGGCAGTGAATGTTCCTGAGTGGCCGAGTTACAATTTTGCTTCAGTGTCTTTAAATCTTAAATATACTTGAAAATCTATGGCAACACATGAAATGGTTGTCTAGCAATGATCAACAACCAATTTGACAGAGCTTGAATAATTTTGAAAATAATAATTGGCAAATTTTGCACAATCCAGGTGTGGAAAGCTCCTACAGACGTACCCAGAAAGACTCACATCTGTAAGCGCTAGCAAAAGATGTGAATACTTATGCTAATTAGATATTTCTGTATTTAATTTTCAATACATTTGCAAAAAATTCTAAAAACATGTTTTCACGTTTTCGTTATGAGGTGTTGTGTGAAGATGGGTGAGAAAAATCTATATAAAAAAAAAAAAATGAATTCAGGATGTAGCACAACAAAATGTGTAATAAGTCAAGGCACTGTACATGTCACGTCTGCTCCCACTCTTCCCTCCCCTGGCGCTTGAGGGCGCCAGGCTGCCCTGCATCAGGAACTCCTGTCATTAATTATGCACACCTGCCTTACCTCGTCACGTGCTTCAGCAATATTGGACTCACCTGGACTCACTTATCATCTGTTTATTACCTTAGCTATATTTGTCAGTTTCCCTGCTCTGTTCCCTGCTGATGCATTGATTGTTTTTTGTCTTTGTTTTCTTGTATGCTGACGCTGTTCCTGTCTCGTTCAATGTCCGTTCTACATTAAATGTTTGACTCCCCATTCCTGCTTCGTCTCTCCAGCGTCATCACATGTGACAGTACAGTCGTGGCCAAAAGTTTTGAGAATGACACAAATATTAATTTCCACAAAGTTTGCTGCTTCAGTGTCTTTAGATATTTTTGTCAGATGTTACTATGGAATACTGAACTATAATTACAAGCATTTCATAAGTGATGTTGATGCGAAGATTCAATATTTGCAGTGTTGACCCTTCTTTTTCAAGACCTCTGAAATCCCTTTTAGCATTGTGAAGTTATTAATTACACTTTGGATGGTGTATCAATACACCCAGTCACAACAAAGATACAGGCGTCCTTCCAGTTGCCGGAGAGGAAGGAGACCGCTCAGCGAGTCAATATTTGCAGTGTTGACCCTTCTTTTCAAGACCTCTGCAATCCGCCCTGGCATGCTGTCAATTAACTTCTGGGCCACATCCTGACTGATGGCAGCCCATTCTTGCATAATCAGTGCTTGGAGTTTGTCAGAATTTGGTTTTTTTTGTTTGTCCACCCGCCTCTTGAGGATTGACCACAAGTTCTCAATGGTATTAAGGTCTGGGGAGTTTCCTGGCCATGGACCCAAAGCATCGATGTTTTGTTCCCCGAGCCACTTAGTTATCAGTTTTGCCTTATGGCAAGGTGCTTCATCATGCTGGAAAAGGCATTGTTCGTCACCAAACTGTTCCTGGATGGTTGGGAGAAGTTGCTCTTGGAGGATGTGTTGGTACCATTCTTTATTCTGTTCTTAGGCAAAATTGTGAGTGAGCCCACTCCCTTGGCTGAGAAGCAACCCCACACATGAATGGTCTCAGGATGCTTTACTGTTGGCATGACACAGGACTGATGGTAGCGCTCACCTTGTCTTCTCCGGACAAGCTTTTTTTCCGGATGCCCCAAACAATCGAAACGGGGATTCATAAGAGAAAATGACTTCACCCAAGTCCTCGGCAGTCCAATCCCTGAACCTTTTGCAGAATATCAGTCTGTCCCTGATGCTTTTCCTGGAGAGAAGTGGCTTCTTTGCTGCCCTTCTTGACCCCAGGCCATCCTCCAAAAGTCTTCGCCTCACTGTGCGTGCAGATGCACTCACACCTGCCTGCTGCCATTCCTGAGCAAGCTCTGTACTGGTGGTGCCCCGATCCCGCAGCTGAATCAACTTTAGGAGAAGGTCCTGGCGCTTGCTAGACTTTCTTGGGCGCCCTGAAGCCTTCTTCACAACAATCCGCTCTCCTTGAATTTCTTGATGATCCCATAAATGGTTGATTTACAATCTTACTGGCAGCAATATCCTTGCCTGTGAAGTCCTTTTTGTGCAAAGCAATGATGACTGCACGTTTTTCCTTGCAGGTAACCATGGTTGACAGAGGAAGAACAATGATTTCAAGCACCACCCTCCTTTTGAAGCTTCCAGTCTGTTATTCGAACTCAATCAGCATGACAGAGTGATCTCCAGCCTTGTCCTTGTCAACACTCACACCTGTGTTAACGAGAGAATCACTGACATGATGTCAGCTGGTCCTTTTGTGGCAGGGCTGAAATGCAGTTGTCACGCCCTGGCCTTAGTTATCTTTGTTTTCTTTATTATTTTAGTTAGGTCAGGGTGTGACATGGGGGATGTTTGTGTGTTTTTGTCTCATCTAGGGTGTTTGTTTTGTCTAGGGTGTTTGTATTGTCTAGGGGGTGTTTGTAGAGTTCACGGGGTTGTGTTCATTGTAGGTGTTTATGTAAGTCTATGGTTGTCTAGATTGGTTCTCAATTAGAGACAGCTGTCTATCGTCTCTGATTGGGAGCCATATTTAGGCAGCCATAGTCATTAGGTAGGTTGTGGGTGATTGTCTATGTGTAAGTTGCCAGTGTCTGCACTTATTGTTTGTATAGCTTCACGTTCGTCTGTTTGTTGTTTTGATTAGTTTGTATAGTGTTCGTTTCGTTTTCATCTTCATTAAAGAAGAATGTATTGTTATCACGCTGCGCCTTGGTCCTCCTCACTTAAATGTTACGACGAACGTGACAGAATCACCCACCAACCATGGACCAAGCAGCGTGGTAAGCGGCAGCAGCAGCAGGAGCAGCGATCGCAGGACTTATGGAATTGGGAGGAAATTCTGGACAGCGGCGGACCCTGGGCACAACCGGGAGAATATCGCCGCCCTCGTGAAGAGCTGGAGGCAGCTAAAGCCGAGAGGCGGTGGTATGAGGAGGCAGCACGGAAGCGAGGCTGGAAGCCTGAGAGTCAGCCCCAAAAATTTATTGGGGGGGGGGGGGGGGCTAAAAGGGAGTGTTGCGAAGTCAGGTAGGAAACCTGTGCCAACTCCCCGTGCTTACCGTGGAGAGCGAGAGTACGGGCAGACACTGTGTTATGCGGAAGAGCGCACGGTGTCTCCTGTACGTGTGCTTAGCCCGGTGTGGTACATTCCAGCTCCACGTATCGGCCGGGCTAGAGGGGGCATCGAGCCAGGTGCCATGAAGCCGGCTCAACGTATCTGGCCTCCAGTACGTCTCCTCGGGCCGGTGTACATGGCACCAGCCGTACGCATGGTGTCTCCGGTTCGCCAGCACAGCCCAGTGCGGGCTATTCCACCTCGCCGCATTGGCCTGGCTACGGGGAGCATTAAACCAGGTAAGGTTGGGCAGGCTCGGTGCTTAAGAGCTCCTGTACGCCTTCACGGTCCGGTATATCCGGCGCCACCTCCTCGCCCCAGCCCAGTACCACCAGTGCCTACACCACGCACCAGGCTTCCAGTGCATCTCCAGAGCCCTGTTCCTCTTCCACGCACTCGCCCTGTGGTGCGTGTCTCCAGCATGGTACCACCAGTTCCGGCACCACGCACCAAGCCTCCTGTGCGTCTCCAGAGTCCTGTGCGCCCTGTTGCTGCTCCCCGCACTAGCCTTGAGGTGCGTGTCCTTAGCCCGGTACCACCAGTTCCGGCACCACGCACCAGGCCTACTGTGCGCCTCAGCCGGCCAGACTCTGCCGTCTGCCCAGCGCGGTCTGCGCTGTCCGTCTGCCCAGCGCCGTTTGAGCTGCCTGCCTGCCCAGCGTCATCTGAGCTGCCCGTCTGCCCAGCGCTATCTGAGCTGCCCGTCTGCCCAGCGCCATCTGAGCTGCCCGTCTGCCCAGCGCCATCTGAGCTGCCTGACTGCCCAGCGCCATCTGAGCCGTCCGTCTGTCCCGAGCCGTCAGAGCCGCCCGTCTGTCCCGAGCCGTCAGAGCCGTCCGTCAGTCAGGAGCCGCTAGAGCCGTCCGTCAGTCAGGAGCTGCCAGAGCCGCCCGCCAGACAGGAGCTGCCAGAGCCGCCCGCCAGTCAGGAGCCGCCAGAGCCGCCCGCCAGTCAGGAGCTGCCAGAGCCGCCCGCCAGTCAGGAGCCGCCCGCCAGTCAGGAGCCGCCCTCCAGTCATGAGCTGCCCTCCAGTCATGAGCTGCCCTCCAGTCCGGAGCTGCCCTCCAGTCCGGAGCTCCCCTTCAGTCCGGAGCTGCCCTTCAGTCCGGAGCTGCCCTTCAGTCCGGAGCTGCCCTTCAGTCCGGAGCTGCCCTTCAGTCCGGAGCTGCCCCTCAGTCCGGAGCTGCCCCTCAGTCCGGAGCTGCCCAAGGGTCCTCGTTCCTGGGAGGCCACCTAAGCGGGTATTGACTATGGTGGAGTGGGGTCCACGTCCCGCACCTGAGCCAACGCCGTAGGAAGGCCCACCCGGACCCTCCCCTTCTGTGTCAGGTTTTGCGGCCGGAGTCCGCACCTTTGGGGGTCCTAACGCCCTGGCCTTAGTTATCTTTGTTTTCTTTATTATTTTAGTTAGGTCAGGGTGTGACATGGGGGATGTTTGTGTGTTTTTGTCTCGTCTAGGGTGTTTGTATTGTCTAGGGGGTGTTTGTAGAGTTCATGGGGTTGTGTTCATTGTAGGTGTTTATGTAAGTCTATGGTTGCCTAGATTGGTTCTCAATTAGAGACAGCTGTCTATCGTTGTCTCTGATTGGGAGCCATATTTAGGCAGCCATAGTCATTAGGTAGGTTGTGGGTGATTGTCTGTGTGTAAGTTGCCAGTGTCTGCACTTATTGTTTGTATAGCTTCACGTTCGTCTGTTTGTTGTTTTGATTAGTTTGTATAGTGTTCGTTTCGTCTTCATTAAAGAAGAATGTATTGTTATCACGCTGCGCCTTGGTCCTCCTCACTTAAATGTTACGACGAACGTGACAGCAGTGGAAATGTTTTTTGGGGATTCAGTTCATTTGCATGGCAAAGAGGGACTTTGCAATTAATTGCAATTCATCTGATCACTCTTCATAACATTCTGGAGTATATGCAAATTGCCATCATACAAACTGAGGCAGCAGACTTTGTGAAAATTAATATTTGTGTCATTCTCAAAACTTTTGGCCACAACTGTACATCTCCCTACTAATCACAGATGAAATCTGCTCACTTTAAAGACTATGAATTTGAATGACAGAAATAACAATACAGTTGAAGTTGGAAGTTTACATACACCTGAGCCAAATACATTTATACTAAGTTTTTCACAATTCCTGACATTTAATCCTAGTAAAGATTTCCTGTCTTAGGCCAGTTAGGAGCTGGTGTAACTGAGTCAGGTTTGTAGGCATCCTTGCTCGCACACACTTTTTCAGTTCTGCCCCACAAATTCTCTATAGGATTGAGGTCAGGGCTTTGTGATGGCCACTCCAATACCTTGACTTTGTTGTCCTGAAGCCATTTTGCCACAAGTTTGGAAGTATGCTTGAGGTCATTGTCCATTTGGAAGACCCATTTGCGAGCAAGCTTTAACTTCCTGACTGATATCTTGAGATGTTGCTTCAATATATCCACATAATGGATATATTGTTCGCTAATAGGCGGCCAATTTCATCGGCCAATTTCTCGAGCCACTATTCCTATTTTGCCAATCTGCCTGGGCCCCTTTTACTACACGAAGCCCTACTTATCCATCACGACTGGACTACCGACGTAATCTGCCCGAGTTCTTTTTTCCCAACAGGCCCCTCCGTCGCGACATCCCCTGAATGCCCATCTGCTAGCCGCGGCTCACTAGCTGTCTAGAGCATATTGAACTGTTAGCTGAAAAGATCCATTTGCCAATCGGACAGGACCCCTCTGCTACACGAAACCCTACTAATCCCTCACGACTGGTCTATCGACGGAACCACACGAGGAGGCTAAAACAGACTTTCCTCCGTCGCAACGTCCCTCTAAGGCCCTTTTGCTAGCTTGCTAGCCCCGGCCTGCTAGCTGTCTAAATCGTCGTGTTTCTAGCCAGCCCAACCACTCACTGGACCCCTATGATCACTCGGTTTACGCATGCCTCTCCCTAATGTCAATATGCCTTGTCTATTACTGTTCTCGTTAGTGATTATTGTTTTATTAAACTGTAGAGCCTCTAGCCCTGCTCAATATGCCTTAACCAACCATTTAGTTCCACCTCCCACATATGCGACTACATCACCTGGTTTAAATGTTTCTAGAGACAATACATCTCTCATCATCACTCAATGCCTAGGTTTACCTCCAATGTATTCACATCCTACCATACCTTTGAATCTATTCTATCGCGCCCAGAAACCTGCTCCTTTTGCTCTCTGTTCCGAATGTACTAGACAACCAGCTATTATAGCCTTTAGCTGTACCCTTATCCTACTCCTCCTCTGTTCCTCTGGTGATGTAGAGGTTAATCCAGGACCTGCAGTGCCTAGCTCCACCTCTATTCCCCAGGTGCTCTCATTTGTTGACTTCTGTAACCGTAAAAGCCTTGGTTTCATGCATGTTGACATTAGAAGCCTCCTCCCTAAGTTTGTTTTATTCACTGCTTTAGCACACTCTGCCAACCTGGATATCTTAGCCGTGTCTGAATCCTTTCTTAGGAAGACCACCAAAATCCCTGAAAGATAGAACTGCCAAAGGGGGTGGAGTTGCAATCTACTGCAGAGATAGCCTGCAGAGTTCTGTCTTACTATCCAGGTCTGTACCCAAACAATTCGAGCTTCTACTTTTAAAAATCCACCTTTCCAGAAACAAGTCTCTCACCATTGCCGGTTGCTATAGACCACCCTCTGCCCCCAGCTGTGCCCTGGACACCATATGTAAATTGATTGCCCCCCATCTATCTTGAGAGCTCGTGCTGCTAGGTGACCTAAACTGGGACATGCTTAACACCCCGTCCATCCTACAATCTAAGCTTGATGCCCTCAATCTCACACAAATTATCAATGAACCTACCAGGTACAACCCCAAATCCGTAAACACGGACACCCTCATAGATATCATCCTAACCAACTTGCCCTCCAAATACACCTCTGCTGTTTTCAACCAAGATCTCAGCGATCACTGCCTCATTGCCTGCATCCGTAATGGGTCTGCGGTCACCCCTCATCACTGTCAAATGCTCCCTAAAACAATTCAGCGAGCAGGCCTTTCTAATCGACCTGGCCGGGGTATCCTGGAATGATATTGACCTCATCCTGTCAGTAGAGGATGCCTGGTTATTCTTTAAAAGTGCCTTCCGCACCATCTTAAATCAGCATGCTCCATTAAACAAAATTGAACCAGGAACAGATATAGCCCTTGGTTCACTCCAGACCTGACTGCCCTTGACCAGCACAAAAACATCCTGTGGCGTGCTGCATTAGCATTGAATAGCCCCCGTGATATGCAACTTTTCAGGGAAGTTAGGAACCAATATACACAGGCAGTTAGGAAAGCTAAGGCTAGCTTTTTCAAACAGAAATTTGCATCCTGTAGCACAAACTCAAAAAGGTTCTGGGACACTGTAAAGTCCATGGAGAATAAGAGCACCTCCTCCCAGCTGCCCACTGCACTGAGGCTAGGAAACACCGTCACCACCGATAAATCCACTATAATTGAGAATTTCAATAAGCATTTTTCTATGGCTGGCCATGCTTTCCACCTGGCTACCCCTACCAAGGTCAACTGCCCAGCACCCACCACAGCAACTCGCCCAAGCCTCCCACATTTCTCCATCACCCAAATCCAGATAGCTGATGTCCTGAAAGAGCTGCAAAATCTGGACCCCTACAAATCAGCCGGGCTAGACAATCTGGACCCTCTATTTCAAAAATTATCTGCCGAAATTGTTGCAACCCCTATTCTGTTCAACCTCTCTTTCGTATCTTCTGAGATTCCCAAAGATTGGAAAGCTGCCGCGATCATCCCCCTCTTCAAAGGGGGAGACACTCTAGACCCAAACTGCTACAGACCTATATCTATCCTACCCTGCCTTTCTAAGGTCTTCGAAAGCCAAGTTAACAAACAGATTACCGACCATTTCGAATCCCACCGTACCTTCTCCGCTATGCAATCTGGTTTCAGAGCTGGTCATGGGTGCACCTCAGCCACGCTCAAGGTCCTGAACGATATCATAACTGCCATCGATAAGAGACATTACTCTGTCAATCACCACATTCTTATCGGCAGACTCAACAGCCTTGGTCTCTCAAATGACTGCCTCGCCTGGTTCACCAACTACTTCTCTGATAGAGTTCAGTGTGTCAAATCGGAGGGCCTGTTGTCCGGGCCTCTGGCAGTCTCTATGGGGGTGCCACAGGGTTCAATTCTCAGGCTGACTCTCTTCTCTGTATACATCAATGATGTCACTCTTGCTGCTGGTGATTATCTGATCCACCTCTACGCAGATGACACCATTCTGTATACTTCTGGCCCTTCTTTGGACACTGTGTTAACTAACCTCCAGACGAGCTTCAATGCCGTACAACTCTCCTTCCGTTGCCTCCAACTGCTCTTAAATACAAGTAAAACTAAATGCATGCTCTTCAACCGATCGCTGCCCGCACCTGCCCGCCAGTCCAGCATCACTACTCTGGACGGTTGTGACTTAGAATATGTGGACAACGACAAATACCTAGGTGTCTGGTTAGACTGTAAACTCTCCTTCCACACTTACATTAAGCATCTTCAATCCAAAATGAAATCTAGAATCGGCTTCCTATTTTGCAACAAAGCATTCTTCACTCATGCTGCCAAACATCCCCTCGTAAAACTGACCATCATACCGATCCTCGACTTCGGCGATGTCATTTACAAAATAGCCTTCAACACTCTACTCAACAAATTGGATGCAGTCTATCACAGTGCCATCTGTTTTGTCACCAAAGCCCCATATTCTACCCACCATTGCGACCTGTACGCACTGGCTCCAGACCAAACCTACTGGCTCCAGGTCACCTACATGTCTCTGCTAGGTAAAGCCCCCCTTATTTCAGCTCACTGGTCACCATAGCAGCACCCACCCGAAGCACACACTCCAGCAGGTATATCTCACTAGTCACCCCCAAAGCCAATTCCTCCTTTGGCCGCCTTTCCTTCCTGTTCTCTGCTGCCAATGACTGGAACGAATTGCAAAAATCACTGAAGCTGGAGACTCATATCTCCCTCACTAGCTTTAAGCACCAGCTGTCAGAGCAGATCACTGCACCTGTACATATCCCATCTGTAAATAGCCCATCCAACTACCTCATCCCCATACTGTATTTATTTATTTATTTATCTTGCTCCTTTGCACCCCAGTATCTCTACTTGCATGTTCATCTTCTGCAAATCAATCACTCCAGTGTTTAATTGGGATATTGTAATTACTTCGCCACCATGGCCTATTTATTGCCTTACCTCCCTTATCTTACCTCATTTGCACACACTGTATATAGACTTTTTCTACTGTATTATTGACTGTATGTTTGTTTATTCCATGCGTAACTCTGTGTTGTTGTATGTGTCGAACTGCTTTGCTTTATTCTTGGCAAGGTCGCAGTTGTAAATGAGAACTTGTTCTCAACTAGCCTACCTGGTTAAAAAAGGTTAAATAAAAAATAATAATTTTCCCACCTCATGATGCCATCTATTTTGTGAAGTACACCAGTCCCTCCTGCAGCAAAGCACCCCCACAACATGATGCTGCCACCCCCGTGCTTCACGGTTGGGATGATGTTCTTCGGCTTGCAAGCAACCCCCTTTTTCCTCCAAACATAACGATGGTCATTATGGTCAAACAGTTATATTTTTGTTTCATCAGACTAGAGGACATTTCTCCAAAAAGTATGATCTTTGTCCCTATGTGCAGTTGCAAACCGTCATCTGGCTTTTTTATGGCGGTTTTGGAGCAGTGGCTTCTTCCTTGCTGAGCGGCCTTTCAGGTTATGTCGATATAGGACTCGTTTTACTGTGGATATAGATACCTGTTTTACCTGTTTCCTCTAGCATCTTCACAAGGTCCTTTGCTGTTGCTCTGGGATTGATTTGCACTTTTTGCACCAAAATACGTTAATCTCTAGGAGACAGAACATGTCTCCTTCCTGCGTGGTCCCATAGTGTTTATACTTGCGTACTATTGTTTGTACAGATGAACATGGTACCTTCAGGCGTTTGGAAATTGCTCCCAAGGATGAACCAGACTTGTGGAGGTCTACAATTTTTTTTCTGATGTTATGGCTGATTTCTTTTGATTTTCCCATGATGTCAAGCAAACAGGCACTGAGTTTGAAGGTAGGCCTTGGAATACATCCACAGGTGCACCTCCAATTGACTCAAATTATGTCAATTAGCCTATCAGAAATTCTAAAGCATTGACATTATATGGAATTTTTCCAAGCTTTTTAAAGGCACAGTCAGCTTAGTGTATGTAAACTTTTGACCCACTGGAATTGGGATACAGTGAATTGTAAGTGAAATAATCTGTCTGTAAACAATTGTTGGATAAATTACTTGTGTCATGCACAAAGTAGATGTCCTAACCAACTTGCCAAAACAGTAGTTTGTTAACAAGATATTTGTGGAGTGGTTGAGAAACGAGTTTTAATGACTCCAACCTACGTGTATGTAAACTTCCGACTTCAACTGTTTGTAGTGGATATGTTACCTATGTGAGGTAGCAAAAGAGCTGCTGCATCACTCTGGGCAGTGCACTGTACCTTTTGGAGTGTGTGTATGTTTGTTTGTGCTTGCCTGCATGTGTGGCTTGCTTGGCGAGATGGGTTTCTGCTAAATAATGATGCACATTTCTGTACGGGCTCCAGGTGTGAGACTAATTGTATCTTATTTTCCACATGAAGACATTAACACTCAAACCACTTTGCCTTTTACCATTTAAGTCTCTGCTAGAGAACATTGTCAGCTGTCACTATTAGCATACGCATCAGATTCATCTACTGTGTTGTCAACCTAAATAAATACCATTAAAAAAAAACATATGGAATGAATGTAGTCGTGTCTTAAGAATATTTCGTTTTTTTTGGAAAAAGATCTATATTGTATATTTTGAAGTACGTAAACGGCATGTAGGAATATGTTTTATACTACAAATGAATATGCTACTGCAACACCTAGGCCTTGCCTATTTTTGCTTCTCATCAAATAAAAACATTACAATGTAATACATTTGATAGATTTTTTTTGTAGATTTGATTAGTACTAGAGTTATAGTAAGTAATACAGTCCAGTTACAGCTTCTCCTGACAAAGTAGAAACAAAAAAATTATTGTATTTTTCCCAGGGTAGAGGAGGATCAGGATGCAGAGCAGGACGCACTGTGGCCACAATTCTTACACTGTTGTTCTAAATTCCTTCACCCTCTTCATCCTCCTCTTCATCCTCATCGTTCAGTCCATTCAAATTCAGTCATGAAGTCATGTGCGCGATGATCAGTTTCTATCTGGTTGCTATCACCCATTCATCCATTGACATCATTAATTCAGTTAGAAAAGAGAGAGACACGTCAGCACCTGAGTATCAACTCCTTCTGACACATTTGTCTTGGCCCGTGAGGGTAAAAAAAGTAAATAGTCTCTTAATAGTTTTCTGCTTGTGAATTGAAAATTCTGACAACCAAATAGGACATTGCTTTTTTTTTGCACATTTTTTGCTATTTAAAAAATGTAACGTCAGTGGCCGTTGGCCTATGGCGGTTCTAGTGTTAAACATGAGGTATTGGGAAATGGAAAATAAAATCAACTCTTCATAGAAAATTACGTCTTTGCAAACCTTATCACGTGAATACCAATGAGTGCTGACCTTTCTAACCCTCAGTGAAATGTAATGGTCCAGCAGCAGTGCAGACGTCATGGCGTTATTATGGCATTATCCTCCTTCTGATAGAGGTCACAACCTCTCAGACTAGGGGTGGAATAGCAGCCTTTCATAGACCACTGTTCTCATAGCAGGTAGTCAGAGTAGCAGAGTGTGTATGAGAAAATAAGGCTGTTGAGTGGTACTGTAGATAGGCCAAAATGCCTTTTAGTCCGAAAGTTTCAGACGCACAGATATCATACCCCCTGAAAAATGCTAACCTCCCGTTATTGTAATGGTGAGAGGTTAGCATGTCTTGGGAGTATGATATAGTGTCTGTAACTTTCTCACTCATCATTATTCCCGATTCATTCAGGACTAACCATAATCATGGTAGCATCCACATGAATGTAGAAGTGTTTAGAAACATATTCTTATTTACAATAAAAGTGAGTACATGATTACACAATACATTATTTACAATTCATTTCTATTGGGCACAAAATAATCTGAAACACAACCAAAACAAACAGATATGGATGAAAACACCCTCAAATGAAAGCTGACAGTCTGCACTTTAACCTCATAGTCATTGTTTCATTTCAAATCCACAGTGCTGGAGTACAGAGCCAAAACAACAATAAAATGTGTCACTGTCCCAATACTTTTGGAGCTCACTGTATCTACAGAGGGGGTTAGGCAAGGCAATGATTTTGGTCAGTTTGCAGCTCTTTTGGCTTCCCTATGCTGTCTGGGCAATAATGCCAAGTGATGTATCAATTAGCTGACTTTTGAGGCCTGCAAACAGACATGGTGATGGATACCTTTTTCAAGGAGCATGTTGTAAAACTGGACAGGAGTTCTGTCCGGCGTAAATTGCTTCCGCTCCCGTTCTGCTTGATATCCACTCCGACTGCTTGTCTTCTTCTTTTCCCATCATCTGTGCTCTGTCGTGGTCTCGGTGTTGGGATATGTCAAGCGAGGTATGATGAAGGGGTGTAGGACTAGCAGCTGGACCTCCGCAGAGGTCTATGGTGTCACGGCTTGCCATCATCTGTACACTCAAATTATCACAGTACAACAGCTGAGCACAGAGGGTTTTCAACAGCGCTTTCAACACTCAACGCTTGATCTTTGATAAGATGACTTGTTCTCTATTCCCTCTCTTCTTTTGTCTTTTTCCCCATACAGGGAGGAGTGGAGCGGAGCCTGGAGTAGGAATGGTGGCTGCTCTCCAATTCTATGTGCTGTTTCAATAACACCCATACAAGAGGCTTGAGATGCATCAAACAAGTTATTGAAGGGAGGATTGCGGGAAAATATCATGGAAGAAAGGGTTGGCAAACTTGGCACTGAGTGTGCCATTGAAAAGCCTTCATTGAATTGAGTACATGACCATGCTCAGTAAAGACAAATGGCCCTCCTCCCAGCTGTGGTAAAGAGGAGTCAGGCTGCCTCTGGAAAACATCTGTTCCCCGAGCGCCAACCAATCCATAGCTATCCCAGGTAAACACAAACACTCTAGATGGATGGATGGATGTGACATACTGTATGAGTATTTGGTCATGGATGTAAACCGCTGCACATGAGTAAATGTGCATACATGTGGGCCAGGGGAGATAAGCATGCCTGGGCAGATACAGGCCAATGAGGCTTTGCTGGACAAGAAGGATTACCACTAGAGGTACGTATAAAAACTGGAGATTACAGCTAGAGCTACAGTATACAGATGTAGGATCTTAATTTGAGCCAGTTTGCAATAGCAGGAAAATAATCCTGCAGAAACAGTAAATGTGAATTATTATGTGGATTACAATTAATGGACATTTTTGAAGGGGTTGAAAGAAAGTTCTCCTGCAACACGGTGATCAAAATAAGATCCAACATCTGTATGATGCCTCCTGCTTTTGAACTATGCATGCAGTCTGGAAAGAATGGATCTGTTGGGGATACATATTAAACAATGTAATCATGAGGAATGTTCAACCATGAATGCTAAGTGAAGGCATCCTTGTAATCTCCAAGGTTAGGCAAACCCTTTAATAAATGGTGTTTACATGTATACACCAATAAATCATGCAATCCTTGAGGTTTTACACTTTTCATTCATATTTAACATTCAGAGGTAAACCACAATTTATTTTGAAGAATGTAGCATACTACAATGGGCTTTATCATAAACCAAAACCCCTGTTGAAAGGAGTGGTTTTTAAACCGTCATAATAAAGTTTAGTCCTAGAACTGTGATGTTTGGCCTTTAAATTCATCTATCATTTCTGTGTTCCATTGAAAATTCAGCTCCTCATGTTAGAAGCTGACATTTGTCCCGGGGGAAATGGTCAGCAGAACTAAGGCTCTCCTTTCCTTTCTAAGGCTCTCCTTTCCTTTCTAAGGCTCTCCTTTCCTTTCTAAGGCTCTCCTTTCCTTTCTAAGGCTCTCCTTTCCTTTCTAAGGCTCTCCTTTCCTTTCTAAGGCTCTCCTTTCCTTTCTAAGGCTCTCCTTTCCTTTCTAAGGCTCTCCTTTCCCGATGCTTCAAACCATACAAGATGGTTTCTTAGGGGACCAGCTCTGGACCATGCAGATGTGTGGAGCTGACTAATGTTCATTACCTTTTACAAAATTGGTTGATGAGAGTCATGATCCCGATGCTGAATTCTGATGAGAAGATTCTGTTGAACATTAGATCTCTGATGTTTTTGAATTTAGAATTTTAGTTAGGATGCATGACCTACACACTGTAATGTATGTTTTACATGTTAAAAAGGAATCGGTTTGCATAATGCACACCCACACGAGATCCCCACAAACCTGACCCTATAGTATATTATCATTCATTTCATGCTATCAAATTAGTTCATGAAATTTTGATTGATGACGCACGGTCACATAACTGAGTTTCACCTTCACAGACATAAATTATGTTTGAAGAAACGCCTTGAGGGAACAGACTGGATTGATCAACAGTTTTGGACACCATTCAATGAACAGAGTTGAACAGAGGCAATTTAAACTTTGGAAAAATGTCCGTCTGGTGGAGTCTGTCTTAACTGCACTCTTTCCACACATTCATGTCCATTATCCTTGGATTTGGAGTGATGAAGTTTTTTTTTCCAATGTCAAGCATATTCACAGGGCTCCTGAGTGGCGCAGCGGTCTAAGGCACTGTCTCTCAGTGCTAGAGGCATTACTACAGACCCTGGTTTGATTCCAGGCTGTATCACAACTGGCTATGATTGGGAGTCCCATATGGCGCCACACAATTGGCCCAGCGTCGTCTGGTTTAGGGTTTGGCCAGGGTAGGCTGTCATTGTACATGAGAATTTGTTCTTAACTGACTTGCCTGGTTAAATAAACAGGAAGTATGGATTCTGAGGGTACTACAGCACCCCCTGTAAAATCATAATAAAAAGAAATATATGAATCAATAAAAAAATACAATTTTTTTCACAAAAGTAGTGCACTTGGCCTTTACTAGTCCTGCATTAGCGGAATGATATAGCCATCTGTAACACGGGCAAATATATATATTTTTTTACATCGAACTGACAGCTTGTAAAACACCACTGTTTCTGTATTGTAATCTGTGTTTTCACTGATATCACCACTTGTCGGAGTCAAGTCCACACTCCATCCATATTTCATCTATCTTGCCTGTGAGCCAGTAATGTTGATGGATGACTTGTTTTCACAAGCAGGACAGACCGTGTCGCACTGTTGAATTATTGACGTGTCACAAGGTGAAATATAAACTTGACTGAGAGGAGCATAGTAACAATGCTCCCAGACTCAACATCTCTGTCACACCCTGACTGAAGTCACGATTTTATCCTCCTCTATTTTGCTTCTCTGTCACTTACCATTACTTCAATGTATCAGCCACACACAACCTCATTTCCACCCCACGGAACTGCAGACCCGTTGTGCTGCAGAATTATAGGACTTGCTTGTGAAATTACAAGCCCATTATATGTGATTCAAATTGGCTCATGCGCAAGAGATGTCTCTTCTTCTGATGACTGTAATTTAGGCCATCTGGGTGGAGATCAGATCAGGTTGACTTCACAGCTCAATCACAGCTCCCTTTCAAATGTAATTGTGATTTTCAAATGGTTCTGTCAACTTAGTCATAGAATGTCAATATCAACTGCAATTTACAGTGTGAAGGTCATTTTCTAATCTCAGTTGGAATGATAACAATTATGCGTGCCTTATTTCATGGACAACCGAAGTGCTGTGTAGAAGTACTAAAGCTCTATCAAAGCAGTCAATTGTATTTGACTCTAACATGACTTTTGCACTAAACCACTACACAGGAGTATCAAATATATCAAAGCTCATGTGAATTAATTAATTACATGCTGTCAGCAAAACAACTTCCACACTGTGAAAACCCTCGGTATTGACATGCATCCAATCAACAGTAATTCCTGTCTCAGTAGTAATTTCTCTGGCAAAGTTTGTAATAAGTGAATGTTTTCTTGCTGTGCTGACTTGAGCAGAATCAGTATGCCCAAAGGGATGTGGACGTGGTTCCATCTGTACGTATGCATCCGCAGCGCAGCCTGAACCACAGTCAGCTTCCTCAGCCAGACCTCCAGGCGAAGCAGCGAAGGAACTGATGGGCTTGAGTGCTAATCCTACCTTATCCCCAGGACAACGCTTCCCAGGTGCCAGAACACAATACTGACAGGCACTTCAATCAAGGATTTTGTCTTTCGCTCTCTCTCTCTCTCTCTCCTTCAATTATTTTGTCTGTGTCAGTTGTTCCTCTACAATTTTCCTTATGGTGTATTAACTTTTTGCATGGCCCCATGCTGAGTTTCTATTCTTCCCCCTCCCATCTCAGTGCGCTTCACCAAGTTTTAGACCAACAAAAGCGTAAAGGCATGAAAGGCTGTCTCTATTCATCCTGGCTTATGTCCCTGGTATTTTCACTTTGAAGAATTACTGCCTCATCTTGGACACACTATGAAGCTCCATTTTTTATTCTCATCCCGCTGTCTGCATTAGCTGACCTTTCAGGCTTCTAACACTGGGACAATGGACCTGTCTTGTCTGGCAGTCTGCAGTATTCAGAGATCAGGACTGGATGGCGGCACTTCGAAAGCAGGCCCGGAATTCATGCCTCGTGACAGATTTTATTAATGCAGGAAGACGTTGATGGATTAGCCTTCCTTTGAGGTGCAGACACATCCTTTTCAATGACAGACTATAAATAGTTGCCCGTGAATTTGGAATATAAAATATGTGCTTGTGACATTTTAATGTTTTTCGTCCTCGCTTCACATCTCTATTGCTGAGATACTGTATTTAAACAGGAAACAAGTCCTTTGGAAACTTAAGAGCCATCTAACTAATTTCCTAACTCTAACCTTCAAATGTAATAACAAGGCAATACAATAATCTATTCTTATGACTTACACAAAAATTGTATATGAAGCTTATTCTCCCTGATCTATTTTCCCTGGAGGCGCGTGCTACTGATCATGCTGTCGGGGGTCTGGATCCTCTTTCACCTACTGTACGTTCATCACGATCAGAACAATCCATTTCCTATTCACTGTTTCTTTCATTTCTTCACAATGCCACAGTAATGAATGTAATAAGGCTTCTCTTTTTCAGAATTGTTCATGTCCAAAGGTTGAATATTTTTTGTTTGATCTTTTGTCAGATAGTCAAATAATCCAAGTTGTCCGAATGACAATATCAACATCATGACAACACATGAGTCAGACATCTTTCTGCTCGTAACAATTGGTTTGCTTTATATTGCGTTTGTCACACGCAGAGAATGAACAGCTCTTCAGATGTGATTCTTTCTGCTCAGTTTCAGTGAGCCAAATGGCTGAAAGAGTCTTGTACAGATGCTTGCTGAGAAACCCAATCTGTTTACAAGCAGACAGAAACATTGGCTCGCTTGATGCCCCAGTTTTCCAAGACCTCAAAAATATCTTTAAGAGGATTGACCATAACATGCAACACCAAACCTGGCTCTTTTATATAAACCTGTTTTATTCAATAAGATAAATAATAAGATGAAAATAATGACAATAGTGTATCTTGAGAGATGATCGTCATCATGCATTATCTGTTAACAACTTGACCATACAGTTGTAATGTATTATGAAGGGGTAGGCACATGATAGTATTGCGTACATCAACTGAGGAAACAAGCAGAGCATCTGAAATGTGTCCTACTTCACATTATTTTGACAACATTCACTTTTCACAGTAAATCTGTCTCATCAAACCCAGAAGATTGCTCAAAGAGGAACTTTTACCTCTTTTTTTCCTCTCCAATATCTGCCATACGGCTGTAATTACACACTATTAAGCAATGAGGCAATCTGGATTGCAACGCAAATGAACAGGTTTTCAAACCAATATCCATGTGCTGATACACCGACAAGCTGTTCTTTGAGCTCTGTGTGTGAACCCACTTTGGAAAATGTCAAATGTGTGTGTGAAGATTTTTCCGTGAGCTTTTTTTCTGTAGATGCAAGCAGTGTTACTGCATATGGTGACACTTGTGCTTCAAGGTTGCAACTTGGGATCCACTGTAATAAGGCAAAAGCATTCCCGAAGATCATGGCAAATAGTCCTAATATTGGAGATGGTCTCAGTCCACTGTGCTTCTTACTGTATACAGAAGCAGACTAACAAGCAGAAACCTCATGTGTGCATGATGTGTGCATAATATGTAGCCGCAGGGCTAATTCAGGGGCTATGTATTCCAGCAGTACAGTTGGCTCCTCTGTGCCAGGAAGCATCTCTTCATCTGTAAACCTTTAACTAAGAGAGGGAGCTGGGAGACTTTACAGATTGTGGATGAAGAGCAACATCTCTAGTAGCTCAGTGATTTGGATGATCATTTTATTTGATGTCAGTGAGCAGTGACTCTTATTAAGAATGACAATCGCTGGTGGATTGGGAGTGCCTTTGGACACGGTGTGACATGTCTTATACACGTTCCTTATTTAGTTGGGTGTAATACGTCCAAACATATTTGTGTGTCAAAATCACCCGTGTTTTATGTTTCCTCCTTTTCCCTGTGGTGTTCTCTATCCATGGAGACCAGACCAGAGTAATGAGCTCCAGAGAGAATTCAGCGTGAGTTAAACGCTGTTCATCTTGAACATTAATACACAACCAGAACAAACATTTGAGGTCTATTGTGAGTGGAGCGCCTGTCATCATCCTGTTCTTCACTCAATGACTTCCCTTACAGTTGATCTAACTCTTACATGCTGACCACACCGCTCGTGTTGCTCGCGTGCACGAGCATTGCAAAATAAATGTACACATACATGTTATTCAATCATTGCACCCACACTGCTCGCGCGTGCCAACGAGCGTCTGAGTTGCCAGGCACTAAAATAGAAGTTGCTTCTATTTGTGGCGCAAAACGGGCTGCAAGTCCTGCCTCTCTCATCTCCTCATTGGCTTTTAGAAGCATTTGCCCACGTGCCATCTCCTCATTGGCTATACCCACGTGGGTGACTGAAAGATGAACGTAGGTTGGTGGTGGTAATACACCTTATGAAAGTTAGTTGCCAATCGCCATATGAAGTCCAAAGAAGAAAAAGCCTAGGAGGAGAGATGACTGGAAACAATTCGGTTGACCGTTTTATGTATGGATTAATTGTCGGAGTAGAGGACCTTGTGCATTTCAGGCAAAATAACAACTCAACGTATATATCCCAGGACAAATTAGCTAGCAACAGCAAGCTAGCTAAATAGGACAAATTAGCTAGCAACTGCAAGCTAGCTAGCTAAATTGGCATGAATGTTAATTGCTTTTCAACCTGTCCCCAAATTAATATAATTGGCTCAAAGTTTGTTTTGATATTTCAACCTGCGTGTCGTGATCGCTTTTGGTGTGGGGGGACAAAATCAGTTTGCGCACGATGGCGCACGTGGACGCACGCGAGTGCCCAGTTTGGGTATAGTGTTAGTCTCACTTGGCCCATAATGTGAGACTGGCCTAAGACTACAGCTAAGAGTCACAGGCAAAGTCAAACCATTTTTTGTTTAATTTTTACTTTGGTATAGTCAGTTTGTTTTGGCTGCGGATGTTCCTGCCTGTCACTGTGATTCGGTCAAGGGGTAGTCAATCTCTGAATTGATATTTTAGGAGGCTGACAGCTAAGTCAGTGCAGAGTTGTGTCCTTCTTCCATGAAGCTGAGGTAGGGACAGGGTCTGAAGTGCCTCAGTATAACTGGAGTATCCTCCTAGGATGGTGCAGCATGCTCTCTTCTGAATACACTCCAGGTCATCAGACTGGGCCTGGGTCAGTGAGCTGTTCCAAGCAGGAGCGGCATCCTCCAAGGTGGGGCGTATGTAGCCGGTGTAAATGCTCACTAGGTCTTCCTATGGCACATGGAACCTTTTAAGGCAGCGAGGAAGGAAACTTTTTCTGTTGCTTTAGGCTACCATAATAGCAACCTGGGCCCAGATTCACAAAACCTTCTTAAGAAGAAATGTATTCTTAACTGACATTTTTTCCTTAACCATAGACTTAAGAAGAAAGTTAAGCAAAGTTGCTATTCCTCAAAAAAAGTTATTGGAAATGTTCTTGCGCTATTTCTGATGTTTCTCCTTAAGCAAAAAGTTAAGAAGAAATTATGAAAATGAAAATAAAGTTATTAGAAATGTTCTTAATTCCAAGATAGCTAAACCCTTGTCTTAAACTCAGGGCAGTGAGAGAAAAAGCTCTTAAAAGCAATTGAACATGTTTAATTCACTCACAAAGTTAATCTGAAAGTTTCAGTATTGATTATTTTATACGAAGCAGAGACAGATCCTTACCAAGTACAGGCTGAGTGACCACCGATTGGCAATAGAAACCGGCAGACATAAAAAGACATGGCTACCCAAAGAGGAGCGTGTATGTGGTCACTGCACGACAGGGGAGGTAGAAACAGAGATGCACTTTCTCCTTTACTGTGATAAATATTCCTCACCAAGAGATTCATTATTCACAGAAATGACTACATTTATTCCAAATTTTTACTTATTAAACCCAAAGGAAAAACTAAAAATACTCATGGGCGAAGGAGCAATGGCTCCTCATGCAGCCAAATATATATTTGCCTGCCATAGCCTGAGGGACACTGAATAATAACATCTGCATAGTAAGCAGTAACTTACTTATTATGACTGTTATTGTTATTACTGTTATTGTTATTACTATTATTATTGTTGTTTATCATTCCAAATAGTAGTGGTATGGGTGGTAATGGTAATGATAGCAGTTTAATGAGGGTGGTGGTGGTAGTGGTGGTAATGATGATAGTAGTTGTAGTACCGATGTAATGGTGAAGATGACCGTTATTTAGTTATAAGTTAGTTATAGTTTTATTTTTTTATTTTGTATTACAATGTATATTGTATACATTGTTGCTTTGGCAATATTGACACAATGTTTTTCATGCCAATAAAGCAGCTTGAATTTGAATTTGATTATTTTAAACCCAGGAACATGTTTTAGAATAGTAATCTTAGTAAGAAATATGCTAAGCGGATTTCCATTGCTAGCTAGATAGCTAGCTAAAACGGTTGCCTAGCTTTTGTAACAAGATATTTGAGAAGTTCGTAAGAAAATCATTAAGATGTTGCTGAGGAATTGCACTTACAATTGCACTCACTTTTTTTAAGAAGCTTCTTAAGTTTTTGCGTAAGAAGTGTTTTGTGAATCTGGGCCCTGCTCGCACCATTGTGAGTCCTTCTGTACCGTTACCCCTGAAATGTTCACACTATCACACAATTTGAGATCCTGGCCCTTGATCCGGAGAGGGCACGGGACAGGTGGAGTGATAGGACTTTTCACTTGGCAGGGTTCAGTGACATTCTGCTGGCATGAACCCACATGGTGAAGTTGATCAGGGCCCGCCTGCAGTTTGCTGATGTTTCCTGTTATACACACGCGGACCAGATTTAGATTGTCAACATATTTCCACCTACTGTTGACATCCTGGGCTGCGCTGTCAATGACCGCAAGGAAGATGAAAGAGCCCAGAAGAGTTCCTTGAGCCATACCTCCTGCCGGCTCCTGCCAGCCTGAGAGGCTGTCCTGGTAGTGTACCTGTTGTTTGCGGCCGGTCACAAACTGCGGAGCCATGCTATGAGGACAGGTCTGACACTCAGTTGGATCAGGCGTTCAACGGCAATGGTGTGGTCGATTTTGTCAAAGGCTTTGGAGAAGTCAGTGGGGATTAATGTGGTTATGGTGGATGGGATGTCTGATTGCTTGTATAAACAGTCCAGGAGGCATAGGTAGATGATCTTTCTGGGGTCTATGTTGGGTGTTATGTCTTCCTTTATCCAAATCAAATCAAATGTATTTATAAAGCCCTTCTTACATCAGCTGATATCTCAAAGTGCTGTACAGAAACCCAGCCTAAAACCCCAAACAGCAAGCAAAGCAGGTGTAGAAGCACGGTGGCTAGGAAAAACTCCCTAGAAAGGCCAGAACCTAGGAAGAAACCTAGAGAGGAACCAGGCTATGAGGGGTGGCCAGTCCTCTTCTGGCTGTGCCGGGTGGAGATTATAACAGAACATGTTCAAGATGTTCAAATGTTCATAGATAACCAGCAGGGTCAAATAATAATAATCACAGTGGTTGTCGAGGGTGCAACAGGTCAGCACCTCAGGAGTAAATGTCAGTTGGCTTTTCATAGCCGATCATTCAGAGTATCTCTACCGCTCCTGCTGTCTCTAGAGAGTTGAAAACAGCAGGTCAGGGACAAGGTAGCACGTCCGGTGAACAGGTCAGTGTTCCATAGCCGCAGTTAGAACAGTTGAAACTGGAGCAGCAGCACGGCCAGGTGGACTGGGGACAGCAAGGAGTCATCAGGCCAGGTAGTCCTGAGGCATGGTCCTAGGGCTCAGGTTCTCCGAGAGAGAGAGAGAGAGAAGTTGGCAGCGAAGCTCTCAGCAACTTTTGAAAGCTGTGGTGTCAGGGATATTGGCCGTGGCTGGTTGAGTGAAGGATGGTGGGCCTCGATGATGGGCACGACCATGGCTTCTTTCCACTGGGAGGGGAATTCACCTTGCTGGAATGCAATATTGAGGATGTCACAGATGTTTTGACTCAACTCACAGGCAAATTCTCATAGGATCCGCTGTGGCACACCGTTGGGGCCGGGGGCTTTGTTGGCTTTGATCAAATCAAATCAAATGTATTTATATAGCCCTTCTTACATCAGCTGATATTTCAAAGTGCTGTTTCCATTAGTTTTGTCTTGTTCCCTGCACACCTGGTTTTCATTCCCCAATCACACTACATGTATTTATTTCTCTGTTCCCCCTCATGTCTTTGTGTGTGATTGTTTCGTGTTACGTGTCATTTTTGACGCGCTATTTCTGGTGTGCGTTTATTTCCATGTTTTATATTTCACGAGGTATGTTTATTTGTTTGTACTTTCTTATTGTGACTGTTTGCACGTTTTTGCACTTTGGCATATTGGATGGAGGTTTCGACGCAGTGGCGCCCGTCTGTTGGTTTCTCCTGCCTAAATAAAGTGTGCGCCTGTTCACAACTCTCTGCTCTCCTGCACCTGACTCCGCTCCCAGTACGCACACCATTGACAGTTCCTGTAGAATCTGGAAAGTGTAGAATTCTTTCCACGGCCATATTCCTTTTGACGACGAGTGATTTGATCTATTTTTTGCAGTAGGTGTTTTATCTTTCATTAGTCGGTACAATTGTCAGTCATTTGTGTTGGCAGATATTGATTCATAGTAACATGACATAATACAGACATACGACATACAACATTGAGAGCATTAACCTTGTATAAGCTAGACCATGACACTGTCCTGTTCATTATTGCTCTATATAGTAGTGGAGCACTGAAAGAGATGTGGGCTCAGTATATGACGTACAGTGGGGAGGGTATGTCGGTCTACAGCCCACATCGAAACCTCAGTAGAGAGCCTCAATGGGAGATTTAGTGTAGCTAATGGCATGGTACTGTGCTGGTAATGTGACACTGTGCTGGTAATGTTAACTGTGTTTCTCATCAGGACACCAAAGGTTTTTCCTTGGTTGCTACAGAGGTGATTCCATGACTATGTTCAAATAATTTTGCAGCATTTAGTCATAGGCTACGAATACCACACTTTTCTTATGTCTGTTAGTCCTATTAATATTTCTACACTCCAATTTCCAACATAAAAATGTATAATCTAGTTTAGGCTACATTATGGACCAAAACTGACCAGTCGACAGGTGACTAAAGTTCATATACCATAATGATGAGTCACAATCTCAAGCTTTCAACTACTGCACTTCTTTCCATGATATTGTCAAATTACTGGGGTTTGTGATCAGCAGCATTGAAGGCAGCTGCTGATGGTCTGAAGAATTCTGCCTCGGTCTCCTTGTTCTGCACAATCAGAAAGCAGGGAGGGCTAATGCGGAGGGGCGTTGTCATGGTAACAGATGAAAAACAGCCATGGATGACCATGAGTGACGAAGGCCTGCCAGTAGGATGGTTTGTATTGTGGAAGTTGTTTCACGTCCTGATTTCATACTGCATCACGTTGAGAATTTCCACAAACACATGCCAATAAAAAGTAGCAAGAGTGCTAAATCAAGATTATAGTGTAGCACTGAAGTACACAACTCAGTGTTTTAATACTGCTTCTCACTCCCATTCAAATGTATGTAATCAAGGCTGACGTTTGACGTTTCTGTGTTGCATTTGTCAAATAAATTCAGACAGCGTTTGGGTGGAGGAAGACTAACGATGAGCATAACTTTGAAATAAAATAATGCTGTTGTTTTCCTCTGCATAACATCCTATTTCACCCAGTCTTGGGCTTGTATTTGATGAAGCCCAGAATAGCTCCTCGAGTAGCCTTTTCACTAAAAAGACACAAATACAGGGCCGTAGTTGAAATGAAACATCATAGCTTTGTCCTTATCATAAGTTTGTCAAACTGACCTAGATTTTCTTTGAAACGGCTCATTTAATTATTCCCTGTGCTGTTGTCTCTTTCGGGTATTCCAGTTCAAACACGCCAAGAGAAGATACAGCAAGGTTTATTCCATACACACAAATGATCTGATGGATATTCACAATGGACCGATTTCAGACTCCATAAACAGTAGCTACTGTTTCTATTGTTGTTGTGGACAACCTTGGGATTCGCTGTCATTTGCATGTAGTCTCATCACTATGAGGAAAGTATGTGAAAAATATTTGAGCAAAGTCTTAAGGCAGACCGAGCCACAAAATTTTCAAAGCGGCAGCTGGGAGGATTCCATTTAGATTCTGTTTCCAACCAGGAAGGATGCATGGAAATATGTGCACATCTTTTATGAGCAGGGAGCTTGTGAATAATACCTCGTAAACGTGTGACTCAGTGGGATATGCTACAGTAGTAGAACTAGATTCAGAAGGAGTATCAAAACACATTGTCTTCAGTTAATTTACCTTTACTTAACTAGGCAAGTCAGTTAAGAACAAATTCTTATGTTCAATGACAGCCAAGGAACAGTGGGTTAACTGCCTTGTTCAGGGGCAGAATGACAGATTTGTACTTTGTCAGCTCGGGGATTCGATCTCGCAACCTTTCAATTACTAGTCCAACACTCTAACCACTAGGCTACCTGACAGATTAATACATTTACCTAGGCTATTTGGATGCTTTCATTCAAGGAGCTCATTGTTGTCATTACATTGTGATGATGCAGCTACTGTGGAACTGTTGTCCTCAGCATGCACAGGACTATAGTTGAGTGTCTGCTGTACCGTGAGAGGGAAGTGCGACTCACAGAGAGCTCTCATTACCCTGACTCCAGAGAGCTCTCATTACCCTGACTCCAGAGAGCTCTCATTACCCTGACTCCAGAGAGCTCTCATTACCCTGACTCTCCAGAGAGCTCTCATTACCCTGACTCCAGAGAGCTCTCATTACCCTGACTCCAGAGAGCTCTCATTACCCTGACCCCAGAGAGCTCTCATTACCCTGACTCCAGAGAGCTCTCATTACCCTGACTCCAGAGAGCTCTCATTACCCTGACTCCAGAGAGCTCTCATTACCCTGACTCCAGAGAGCTCTCATTACCCTGACTCCAGAGAGCTCTCATTACCCTGACTCCAGAGAGCTCTCATTACCCTGACTCCAGAGAGCTCTCATTACCCTGACTCCAGAGAGCTCTCATTACCCTGACTCCAGAGAGCTCTCATTACCCTGACTCCAGAGAGCTAGACTGAAGCAAACCCCTGATTGGGGCATAATAACATGGTCAGCAGGCAACACTCTTTGTCAAGGGGTCAAATGAGGCTCAGGCTGATAAACTAATGGGACCTCTTTTCCATCGTCCGTATTATTAAAAAGACATTGATTTATTCAAGTACAAAAGGCCTTTGTTGTGATTCGTGAGCTTTTCAGTGCCAGTCATGATGAATGCATGTGTTATCAGAGGGGTTAGGTTATATGCGGGGGACACATTTCAGTTGAATGCATTCAGTTGTACAACTGACTGGGTATCCCCCATTCCCTTACGTTCCTTCTTGCTCTAATACATAGTCACAACTCAGAATAAAGGCTTGAAACAACCAGACTGAATATATTGACAGCATTGAATCATTTTGTTTTTTCTTTGTAAAGTAGTCAAGGGATACAGTGCACAGACACAGTAGTAGTGTGTGGGTAAAATCACTGGGGAAGCCAAGCCAGGGAAAAAAGCCCTATTGTGAGGTTTGTTCTATGACCTGTTAGTTCATATGCCTTGCCACCGTGACATACTGTAGGCATAAAGGCCGATACAATAACAAGACACAGTGGCAGAAGAAATTCAACCATGCCTTTGTTTCATTACAAAACCAGAGAGCAACATCTGTCCGGCGGAGTCCACAAAGCATATTGCATGTAACAAACAGTTACATGACCTACAGCATGGTCAATCAAGTTAATATTTCAGACATATTCGGACTAATAAACCACTATTGATTTAGAATGTTATTTTATTTTATTTAACCTTTATTAAACTAGGCAAGTCAATTAAAACCTCTAACGAGTCACAAACCCGGATCCGGGATCCCCCCCATCACAAAAGCTGACTAGCATAGCCTAGCCTAAAGCCACAGGGATATCATATAATAAAATGTTCATGAAATCACAAGTCCAAGACACCAAATGAAAGATACACATCTTGTGAATCCAGCCATCGTTTCTGATTTTTTAAATGTTTTACAGGGAAGACACAATATGTATTTCTATTAGCTAACCACCATAGCAAAAGACACAACTTTTTTTTCCCACAATTTTTTTCCTGCATAGGTAGCTATCACAAATTCGACCAAATAAAGATATAAATAGTCACTAACCAAGAAACAACTTCATCAGATGACAGTCTGATAACGTATTTATTGTATAGCATATGTTTTGTTCGAAAAATTTGCATATTTCAGGTATAAATCATAGTTTTACATTGCAGCCACCATCACAACTCTCACCAAAGCAACTAGAATAACTACAGAGAGCAACGTGAATTACCTAAATACTCATCATAAAACATTTATGAAAAATACACAGCGTACAGCAAATGAAAGACAAAGATCTTGTGAATCCAGCCAATATTTCAGATTCTTTAAGTGTTTTACAGCGAAACATTATATTAGCTTACTACAATAGCCAATTACACAGCAGCATTGATTCATGCACGTTAGCGATAGCGAATAAACCAGCAAAAGATATTACATTTTTCACTAACCTTCTCAAAACTTCATCAGATGACAGTCCTATAACATCATATTACACAATACATATATTGTTTGTTCGAAAATGTGCATATTTAGCGTATTTCATCATGCTGGAAAAGGCATTGTTCATCACCAAACTGTTCCTGGATGGTTGGGAGAAGTTGCTCTCGGAGGATGTGTTGATACCATTCTTTATTCATGGTTGTGTTATTATGCAAAATTGTGAGTGAGCCCACTCCCTTGGCTGAGAAGCAACCCCACACATGAATGGTCTCAGGATGCTTTACTGTTGGTATGACACAGGACTGATGGTAGCGCTCACCTTGTCTTCTCCGGACAAGCTTTTTTCCAGATGCCCCAAACAATCGGAGAGGGGATTCATCAGAGAAAATGACTTTACCCCAGTCCTCAGCAGTCCAATCCCTGTACCTTTTGCAGAATATCAGTCTGTCCCTGATGTTTTTCCTGGAGAGAAGTGGCTTCTTTGCTGCCCTTCTTGACACTAGGCCATCCTCCAAAAGTCTTCGCCTCACTGTGCGTGCAGATGCACTCACACCTGCCTGCTGCCATTCCTGAGCAAGCTCTGTACTGGTGGTGCCCCGATCCCGCAGCTGAATTAACTTTAGGAGACGGTCCTGGCGCTTGCTGGACTTTCTTGGGCGCCCTGAAGCCTTCTTCTCAACAATTGAACCGCTCTCCTTGAAGTTATTGATGATCCCATAAATGGTTGATTTAGGTGCAATCTTACTGGCAGCAATATCCTTGCCTGTGAAGCCCTTTTGTGCAAAGCAATGATGACTGCACGTGTTTCCTTGCAAGTAACCATGGTTGACAGAGGAAGAACAATGATTCCAAGCACCACCCTCCTTTTGAAGCTTCTAGTCTGTTATTCGAACTCAATCAGCATGACAGAGTGATCTCCAGCCTTGTCCTCGTCAACACTCACACCTGTGTTAACGAGAGAATCACTGACATGATGTCAGCTGGTCCTTTTGTGGCAGGGCTGAAATGCAGTGGAAATGCTTTTTTGGGATTCAGTTCATTTGCATGGCAAAGAGGGACTTTGCAATTAATTGCAATTCATCTGATCACTCTTCATAACATTCTGGAGTATATGCAAATTGCCATCATACAAACTGAGGCAGCAGACTTTGTTAAAATTTATATTTGTATCATTCTCAAAACTTTTGGCCACGACTGTACTATTGCAGCACCATTTCAACTTCAACGTTTTAACATTATCAAAGCACCTATACTTTGTCTAATACAGTGACAACTAAGATACCAAAAACAATTTAGTCCAACGTAAGCTAAATATCATGTGTCTGTCCATGGCACTGACACCTCATCTCTTTCATGTTGCTGAAACGGTCTATGATGCTTGTAACGGCTGATTTCCTCCTCTTCGTATGAACACAGACACAGGAAACAAACACCCACAAACCAACAGTGAAAACAGGCAACCTAAATATGGTTCCCAATCAGAAAATGCAAAACACCTGTCTCTGATTGAGAACCATATCAGGCCAATTGACAAACCTAAACATAGAAACACATAACATAGACTGCCCACCCCAACTCACGCCCTGACCATACTAACTAAAGACAAAATAAAGGAAAATAAAGGTCAGAACATGACAACGCTGTCATAGAGTACACACTTTTAGTTTTTGTTGTCCTAGGCTACCTGGCTAAAATGCTTGCTCGCTAGCCTAACTCCCTTTCATGGGCAACGAAAAGACAACTAGTTAACATTAGCCTTCTACATCTAGCTACATGTTGAACTTCCATCCTCTCAGGCCAGAGACACAATGTGTGAATCTATGATTGGATCAGAATCGCAGTTATAATCAATGGCCAGTACGGAGAATTAAGTAAAACCACAAGACTAAATCCCTATCTCCGTCCATGGCTAATTTAGGAAAGGGACAATTTTAGCTAGCTAGCTAGCCATAGGAGGACAAAAACACAACGAGATGCAACAATTCAAGTGTTTTTCTGTCAATGACGTTTGGCTTGATGTGATGTGATTGGTGTGAAGCCAAATCCAAACTGGCTTCTCATTACACTTTTTTTTTGGTGCGCCAGGACCACACACAGTTGAGCTCACTCAGTTTAGCTCAACGCTGATTGGCTATAAAAAAAAATATATATATATATATCAAGGGAGGCCAAATGCTCGCTGGTTTCTCTTGCATTCAATGCTACGGGCTGCAAAAATATCATACTATTTTTGACCAGACAGCATCAGATAGATGGGCTGCAAATACAGAGACAGAGGGGCGCTGTTTCGCTTGCTCGGATGCTTTCTCCGGTGAGATACATCAGCATCTTGCGAATTTAAGGAAAATTATGAAACACGAGACAAATTATTTTGTGTGTTCATTTCATTTTCATTTTTATTGGGGTACCCGTAAATACAAGCCACTGCAAAGACATACAGTACATGTGATATGCAGATATTTTTTGTGGGGGCAAACTAGGCAGTAAAGCAATACAAAACAAACACATACAAACGACGACATACAGTAAAGCATATTCCATCAATCAACTCCTGTGTTTTGACGTAAAAGTGGCCAAAACAAGGTCGACAAAAGCCCTATAAATTGCTACACTTACTAATCTTGGTGACATCAAGGTCAGTTTTTGCCGTGGAGAGAACTGTGGGGCAACGATGCGCGGCAGCAGACACTCAGCAGAAGCCATTCAGATAGTCATCTGGGGCCCATGCAGCTCACAACCCCCCTGTATGGTGAACATGTTAGGAGCTACATCAGACGACTGACAGCAAATACATGCTACATCATTGGATGTCTTATGTAGAATGTATGTCCTAATATGTGCACCGTACGGCAGAACAACAGGGATGCCAGGAGCCTGATATCCTTCAGGTCGGTCTGCTTCATAGAGCCACAGAGCAGACGGGTCTCTGGTGGACCATCAGACTCATTCGGACCAGGATGAGAGTTCACTTCTACCCTAACAGTGTGAAGCTTTAGAGGAGCTAATGAACCCCCTTGTTTGTCTGTTGGGAGTAAACAGAAACATGTCTTGACTTGACTCGAGTTTTTTTAAGTGGTGTGGCTGAAGTGCATTCAGTCTGCCTGTTTGGTTTCACCTCTCTCTATCCTCCTCGTCCTCTCTCTCTCTCCCCAGTGGAATCCTGAAGACCAGCCAAACTAATACTTCTGCAACTTTTCCTCACCTACCTGCACACCCTGTAGTGATGGGAAACGGGGTGGTTTTGTAAGAGTATGATGGGTAGACAGCAAGTCCCTCTCAACAGCTGGAAGTCTGATCAGGCCTTTGGATGTGACTGCTTCAGATCAAATAATGATAGAATCTATCGTTCAGAAATAAAGAGACTTTGAAGGGTTTATTGCAAAATGCAGAAATCAGCTGGCTCATTATTGTGCCAGACCTACTTTGGGGTTTTAGGCTGGGTTTCTGTACAGCACTTTGAGATATCAGCTGATGTACGAAGGGCGATATAAATACATGTGATTTGATTTGATTTTATTTGAAATGAGCAGCTCATTCATTGATGACAGAGAATCGTCAAATATCATCAAAAATGTTGGAAATGAATGAAAGGGAAAAACTGCTGTGATGTACTCGATGTCGCTAATGCTCTACAGAGTTGGAGTTGGTTTATAATACAGTCAGGGGGGAAGTCATCTGATTAAAACATAGCTTTTCTCAAAAGCTTTGAAAGTTACAGCTGAGAAACTGGAGCAGGTCTTTCTAAATAAATATTTAAGCTCCAATCCCTTACATCCCCAAGACATCTTCCCTGTAAGAAGCCCCTTTTGCCATTTGCTGATTTACCCAGCGTTTGTTTCCCTGTCGATAGGCTTTTTCCTTTTACTAGAAAGACAGCTGCAGGTGCTTATTTTAGCCGTCAATCACAATTTACCTCTTGAAAAAAAAAGACAATCTCTTTGTTGGCAGTGCATTTGCATAACATTATGTCTGATAGAACAAGTTGAGGAGAGAGAGAGAGAGAGAGAGAGAGAGAGAGAGAGAGAGAGAGAGAGAGAGAGAGAGAGAGAGAGAGAGAGAGAGAGAGAGAGAGAGAGAGAGAGAGAGAGAGAGAGAGAGAGAGAGAGAGAGAGAGGAAGAAAGAAAGAAAGAAAGAAAGAAAGAAAGAAAGAAAGAAAGAAAGAAAGAAAGAAAGAAAGAAAGAAAGAAAGAAAGAAAGAAAGAAAGAAAGAAAGAAAGAAAGAGCACCATTAGCGCTGAGAGCATTAGCAGTGCTGAGGGGAAGAACTCTGTGGACCTGACAAAGTGGAGATACTACACAGAGCTGTGCTGTTGAGAACCTTGAAAGGCTTCCCAGTCAAATGTGACTCACTGTGACAACGACATGTGAATGCTCATTCTCTACTGCTCCCAGGTGTGGTGTACTGGTGAGCTCTGCCAGGCTTATTGCTGCTGGTTTTTGTTTTCGATTTTCTGGCCCCAGAAAGCAATGCTACGCTCTAGAAATGCACTGGCACATTGCTTTGTGAATACCTGAAGGGGAAAGAGAACGTCAACCTGAATGAGACACTGAATAGAAATTCCTTCAAATGTAGTGTGCTCTGTCACTCCTTCTGAGCCACAGAACTCTGACAAGAGATCGTTTTTCAGTCATTTATTGAGAAACCACCAAGACCGTGGCCTTGTCAGACCATTAGTTGAGACACAGACAAAGACATTGGTTGGCAAGACCAAGGTCCAGACCAAGACCTTTGGTGCTGAGGCCCACACCCAGATCCCTTTATACACTACGACCAAAGATAAATACTTAATCTCTGTACAAGCTAGTTTTGAGACAATATTCATTTCTGTATTCAAACCCTGTTAGAACCACATTTCCCACCCAGTAGGAAAAGGAATGTGTATGTGGAATGTACTGTGCACATGTTTCTAACTAAGCACATACAGCATATCAGAGAAGAAAACCAAATACCAGACCTGATAGAATTGGAGGAGTCACTGTAAGCCATGGTTTCGGTTTTCCAAGCAGCTCACATGTGGAGACAGTGAAGAGGTATTGTCAACATGTTCTGATGAAGAAGAAATGCCACTGCTTTATAACTCTCCCAAAACACCATGCCAACACAGAAGATTCAGTTTGCATTAAGTACAGATTAAATATGTTTAACATATGGTTGGAAAAAGGTCTAACCGGTATAACATGCGGGATATGAACCCGACTCTACCACAGGATCAACCAACGTATTAGACCAAGAGGAAATTCCCTCTTAGGCTGAGGGCAGACACTGGTTTTGAAGATCGAGGGTGGGGCTACCTCCTCACGTGACCATGACCGACTCATGTCCACTACACTGGCACAATATCTGCAACATGCAATACGCTTTATTGGATCACCCCACAAAGTTAATTTCAGGTCCTCAGTGATACCCTCTATAGCAGTCTACATAACTAGTGACAAACACATACAGTACTGCATGATAATGTGACCCTGATAAGCGTCCTACAGGAATCCCATCTCATGTTATCTGGGATGAGTTTAGACCCAGCCTGCTAATGAGGACATCAGTGAAGGCTGTGGCTGCTGTATTGCAGGGGCTTGGGTCTCCAGTGCACTGTAACACGAAACACAAACTCTTCGATCAGGCCATCTATTTACGGCCCACACATTTTAATGGAGCAAATCGTATCCCTCAAGCCTGTACTCTGTCAAAATTTGGCAGCCTGGCAGCCGACTGAGACACAGAAGGTAGTAGGCTGGCTTATTCTTCCAAATGAAACCAGGGCTAGAGTTGACCTTTTTTCTTGCACAACTGCCTCGGAATAGCTTGCATGCATGAATAGGTGCATACTGAAAACAGATATCTGTGTACAGTCAGTATGAGCTGGATGACCTCCTGCATCGTCAATTTGACAATGTCCCTATCTGTGATTCCTCCCTGCAGTTGGAAACCAAACTGTTTGGTTTTGGCTTTGAGTCTATGTGCTTCTTCTAAGTGCCTCCCCTGTTTCAAGTCAAGTTGCGACTTTAGTTTTTTTTATCAGGGATCATCAAACAAAAGTTTACTCTCCTTTTCAAATTTTGCTTCCATAAAACATGCATACATTTCATCTTGTTGGATATGTTAGATTCATTTAATGAGCTGGTGACACTACCACTGCATTTCAAAGCACAGCTTCTGTCACCGTCTGACAGGCTGCTCAAACATCCCCCATCTTTCTCAAGGCTGACATACCTCCCTATTTACGTTTCCAACAAATGTAGCTCTTTTTTTACCTTAGCGTCTGTCATGGCAGTTTTTCACCACAGCAAGGATGTCTATTTATTTTGCTCCTATTTACTTTCTCCCTGCAAATGTACTTTCCCCAAGTCATATATCTCTGCTGTTGTTTTTCCTGTGCACAATGTTTTCCAGGTTTTATTGCTCAAGTCGTTTGGTTGGGCTGAATTGAATCTGACAACCTTGTTATAGCTGCAACAACATCAGAATTATGGCTAAAAGTAGTCTTTTGTTGGGATGTTGTTTTCTGTGTAGATATTTGATTGCAAAGTTTGAATGCAACATTTGAACTTACTGGACTATACACTGAGTGTACAAAACATTGAGGACACCTCCCCCCTCCCCTCATTTTGCCCTCAGAACAACCTCAATTCATCGGGGCATGCACTCTACAAGGTGTCGAAAACTTTCCACAGGGATGTTGACTCCAATGCTTACCACAGTTGTGTCAAGTTGGCTGGATGTCCTTTGGGTGGTGGACCATTCTTGATACACACAGGAAACTGTTGAGCGTGAAAAACCCAGCAGTTCTTGACACACTCACACTCCTGGCACCTACTTCAGTACCATACCTTGTTCAAAGGCATTCAATATTTTGTCTTGCCCATTCACCCTCTGAATGGCACACATACACAATCCATGTCTCAATTGTCTCAAGGCTTAACAATCCTTCTTTAACCTGTCTCCTCCCCTTCATCTACACTGATTGAAGTGGATTTAACAAGTGACATCAATAAGGGATCATAGCTTTCAGCTGGATTCAACTGGTCAGTCTGTCATGGAAAAAGCAGGTGTCCTTAATGTTTTGTGCACTCAGTGTATGCCGACAAAGTATAGCTTTTCAAGTTTAGGCCAAATTGTAAATGGCATATATAATTGCCTTGGAATCATTAAAATAACCCCTGTACTGCAATTAGCCCAGATAATTTAATAGCCACCCAATTAACTGCCATTAACAAATTAGTCTGATACTGAAGTGATGATAATTAGTCCACTGAATGTCCAGCCACAGGTACTACTGAGTCTGCCACAGCAGCATCCATTGAACAGTAGCCAAAGAACCCCGCCGCAAACCCTCCATTCGTAACACCTAACTTTAACATAAGTAATTACATTGTAATTGCAGTACATTGTAGAATATTCTCCGCTGTACTGGTCCAGGCTTTCACTGAGATCACGAGAAGACTTGGAGATGTTGTTAAACACATACACCAACAAAAAAACTGAACGGAGAGAACATCTTGTTTTATTCTATATATTCTATTCTAAAGTGATCTGCACTCTGTGGAATCTTTCAACCTACTGGTAAACACCTTAGAATACCAAGGAGCTTTTGAGGTTCGTTTGACCATTATTTCATTACATTTTCACTGAAGAAAGCCTTAGTATTCAGCCTCTACTCCTGCACCTCTACAATTCCTCCATAATGGGTTCGACATTTGATTTGAATACACTTGTTGAGTCACTTACTAGTAACTAGATTGCTATTTTCTGTTAATTTATCTGAAATTGCATTGTTCATCACAATCACAGTGGACTTTAATGCAATCACGTTAACTAGGGCTTTTTCGTTTTCTCCGTTAGTTTCCTTCATTTGTTGAGACCTTTTCCTAATGTATTGATTATTATTGAACTTAATTGAAATGCATTTCAGATGTTTAGACTTGGCTTGCACCCCCAGTATTTGACAAGCCTCAGAATATGTCTGCTTCCTCTTTTCTACCTCGACTGAATACTGTTACCATATGTTGATAGGAGACAGTCTCGAGACTGACATGGATCAGTGTTTCGCATCTGCCAATAGCTATTTTACAGGAGCTACGTTACCAGAGATTCTTACTGGACAGTAGTTGATGTCCTTCCTGAAAGTATTAGTCCTCTTTGCCATGCTAATAAACACGTGTTTGGGATGCCTTTTTCGACTCATGAATTAAACATGAGTTTGGGATGCCTTTTCGACTCATGAATTAAACATGAGTTTGGAATGCCTTTTCGACTCATGAATTAAACATGAGTTTGGAATGCCTTTTCGACTCATGAATGCAAGTAACATAGTCATGGGCATTTCTGCTACGAGTCACGACACATTTCCACACAACAGTGAACATCATCCGTGAGCCCTGTGGCTTGTGTGCTGAAGACTTAGTTGCCTTTGAGTCACTTTGCTGGGCACTGGGGTGTGAATGTCTGTTATGGTAACAGATTCTGGGGGCAGGGATGGTGTCAGGAGCACAGTTGCAGCTTGCGACGCTGTGTGTACTCAAGGAAGGTGACATCCCAGCTTTGTGAAACTTCATCTTGATTGTAGGAGTGACACTGAGTCAGAGCTGGGGATGTATTATGTAGGCTACTGTTGACCGAAAAAGATGATTGTGTCTGAATCATACCAAAGAATAATAGCACAGACCATAATCATAACCACTCAGTCCTCTCTCCTTATAAATGGCAGAATGTTTAAGACAGAGAGAACAAACGACGTGAATTGAAAAGGCATTTTTAAGTAATCATTCTGTTCAGGTGATTTAATGCCACGACATCAAAACTTTGCAGTGTCCCAGATCAAATGTAGAGGTCAAATAAATCCATAGTCGTCTCTTTAGGAATACTATACTGCCCCCTTGTGACTTAGTGAGAATAAATCCCAAAATGACAATGTGTTGTTTTCTTCTGATTCCAGAAATCACTTCTAGAAAAATGTCCTGCATTACATCTCATGCACCACCAGCGAGCACAAAGCAAATACATAGTGACACATTACTGTCTGGGTTTACATCAACTGAATGATGTCTCCATCCTATGTAAGCTACTGTTAAAACACCAAGTGTATTCTTTATAACAGAAGGCTCCACTTGTCCACCCACCAGGGCTCTGATGACAGTCCCTACACCTTCTAGGCTCCTGTAGTGTCACACACTGTCCCACTCTATGGTTCCTCCTTCGCCTCCCAGTTTCTCTCTCGCCATCTGTATCAGCGAGGGAATGAAAGGCTGCAGGGCTGGAAAAGACAGACCACAGAGATGAGTCACTTCACACATAACCACTCCTCCTACTAGTGATAGGGTTGGCATTTGGTCCCTCAGTGAGGGGCAGACTCCTCCACCCCCCCCACCCCCCACCCCCCCATTGGCTCCTGCTATTCTTGGGGCCGATGATTAAGACTCACACCACATTGACAAAAGTGTGGGCTTTGCTTTGCAGGACACGTGTCAGTCAGGTTCCAGCAGCAGCATAGGAATAGCAGCGGCAAAGGGAACAAAGTCATGGGAGAGCAACTCCTCTCATGACTCATACCACAGCATGCGATCATGTGTGTTCTCGTGTGTGAGGAGAAAATAATCAACCGCTATCTCTCCAAGATGAATATGAACAGCACATGCACTCCACACTAAACGCAATCTACAAGCACTGTCTTTTACATTTCTCATTGGAATTAAATGGTTTATAGCGAGTGGAATCTCATCGTTGATTGCTCTAGAAATATACACTACCGTTCAAAAGTTTGGGGTCACTTGGAAATGTCCTTGTTTTTTTACATCAAATTGATCAGAAATACAGTATAGACATTGGTCATGTTGTAAATGACTATTGTAGCTGGAAACGGCAGATTTTTTATGGAATATCTACATAGGCGTACAGAGGCCCATTATCAGCAACCATGACTCCTGTGTTCCAATGGCACGTTGTGTTAGCTAATCCAAGTATATCATTTTAAAAGGCTAATTGATCATTAGAAAACCCTTTTGCAATTATGTTAGCACAACTGAAAACTGTTGTTCTGATTAAAGAAGCAATAAAACTGGCCTTCTTTAGACTAGTTGAGTATTTGGAGCATCAGCATTCGTGGGTTCGATTACAGGCTCAAAATGGCCAGAAACAAATAACTTTCTTCTGAAACTCGTCATTCTAGTGGCATCCCGGAGTCTAGTGGCGACTCCGGGATGCTGGCCTTCGAGGCAGAGTTCCTCTGTCCAATGTCTGTGTTCTTTTGCCCATCTTAATCTTTTCATTTTATTGGCCAGTCTGAGATATGGCTTTTTCTTTGCAACTCTGCCTAGAAGGTCAGCATCCCGGAGTCGCCTCTTCACTGTTGAAGTTGAGACTGGTGTTTTGCGGGTACTATTCAATGAAGCTGCCAGTTGAGGATTTGTGAGGCGTCTGTTTCTCATACTAGACACTCTAATGTACTTGTCCTCTTGCTCAGTTGTGCACCGGGGCCTCCCACTCCTCTTTCTATTCTGGTTAGAGACAGTTTGAGCTGTTCTGAGAAGGGAGTAGAACACAGCGTTGTATGAGATCTTCAGTTTCTTGGCAATTTCTCACATGGAATAGCCTTCATTTCTCAGAACAAGAATGGAATGACGAGTTTCAGAATAAAGATCTTTGTTTCTGGCCATTTTGAGCCTGTAATAAAAACCCACAAATGCTGATGCTCCAGATACTCAACTAGTCTAAAGAAGGCCAGTTTTTTTGGTTCTTTAATCAGAACAACAGTTTTCAGCTGTGCTAACATAATTGCAAAAAAGTTTTCTAATGATCAATTTGCCTTTTTAAAATGATAAACTTGGATTAGCTAACACAACGTGCCATTGGAACACAGGAATGATGGTTGCTGATAATGGGCCTCTGTACGCCTATGTAGATATTCCATTAAAAATCTGCCGTTTCCAGCTACAATAGTCATTTACAACATGAACAATGTCTGCACTGTATTTCTGACCAATTTGATGTCATTTTAATGGACAAAAAAAAATTGCTTTTCTTTAAAAAACAGGGACATTTCTAAGTGACCCCAAACTTTTGAACGGTAGTGTATATTCAGTCATGTCCTATGTAGAGGTGATGGTTCGTTGAACAACATTCGAGTGATGAGTGACTGTTCCTGAGACCTGAACCTTTGTATTAGCTCCACCTTATGCCTGGGCTTTAGCACAGTGAACTAACACAGTCATAAGGTACCAAATTCATGACACGGTGTGTCATACATACAGTTCTTTCCCCATCATGCTCTGGGCACTATGCTATGCTCATGGGGTGGCAGGTAGCCTAGTGGTTGGAGTGTTGGATTTGTAACCGAAAGGTTGCAAAATTGAATCCCCAAGCTGACAAGATAAAAATCTGTTATCTGCCCCTGAGCAATGCAGTTAACCCACTGTTCTAAGGCCGCCATTGAAAACTGACTACCCTAGTTAAATAAAGGTAAAATAAATATTCCAGGAGTAATTTTCATTAGCAACCTGGTAACTCACACTAGATGGCAGTATAGTATAAAGAACATTTTAGTATTTGATGGCCTCTAAACTTCTGAGTAGGGCATCAATGGTCTGAAATAAGTGATGCAACAATATTGTCATCAATAAATAGTGGATCGAATACGGATTTATTCTAGTTATTTGATCAAAAATAGTTGTTTTCATACTATTAATTAATGGGAGCTATTGGATTAGTGTGTTATAAGAATTACACTGCACATAAGATAAAGGCTGTGCCAAACTGGAAACAAAAGCTGCCTCTCAATTAAAAACTGATAAACCTGTCAAATAAACATTCATTGTCTGTTCACATTCTGTGTTCTGATATCAATTCACATGCACTACCGTTCAGGTCAAAAGTTTGGGGTCACTTAGAAATGTCCTTATTTTTTTTAAAGAAAGCACATTTTTCCCCCCATTATAATAACATCAAATTGATCAGAATTACAGTGTAGACATTGTTAATGTTGTAAATGAATATTGTAGCTGGAAACGGCTGATTTTTAATGGGATATCTACATAGGCATACAGAGGCACATTATCAGCAACCATCACTCCTGTGTTCCAAAGGAACGTTGTGTTAGCTAATCCAAGTTTAGCATTTTAAAAGGCTAATTGATCATTAGAAAACCCTTTTGCAATTATGTTTGCACAACTGAAAACTGTTGTTCTGATTAAAGAAGCAATAAAACTGGCCTTCTTTAGACTAGTTGAGTATCTGGAGCATCAGCATTTGTGGGTTCGATTACAGGCTCAAAATGGCCAGAAACAAAAACCTTTCTTCTGAAAATCATCAGTCTATTCTTGTTCTGAGAAATGAAGGCTATTCCATGCGAGAAATTGCCAAGAATCTGAATATCTTGTACAATGCTGTGTACTAATCCCTTCACAGAACAGCTCAAACTGGCTCTAACCAGAATAGAAAGAGTGGGAGGCCCCGGTGCACAACTCAGCAAGACGACAAATACATTAGAGTCTCTAGTTTGAGAAACAGACACCTCACAAGTCATCAACTGGCACCTTCATGAAATAGTACCCACAAAACACCAGTCTCAATGTCAATAGTGAAGCGGCAACTCTGGGATGCTGTACTTCTAGGCAGAAGTTGCAAAGAAAAAGCCATATCTCAGACTGGCCAATTAAAAGAAAAGATTAAGATGGGCACAAGAACACAGACACCGGACAGAGGAACTCTGACTAGAAGGCCAGCATCCCGGAGTCGCCTCTTCACTGTTGACGTTGAGGTTGGTGTTTTGCGGGTACTATTTAATGAAGCTGCCAGTTGAGGACAAGACACTCTAATGTACTTGTCCTATTTCTCAGTTGTGCACCGGAGCCACCCACTCCTCTTTCTATTCTGGTTAGAGCCAGTTTGCTTTGTCTCAAGTCTCATGTAAAAGTGAGTCACCTAGTAAAATACTTCTTGAGTAAAAGTCTAAAAGTATTTGGTTTTAAATATACTTCAGTATCAAACGTAAATGTAATTAATAAAATTTACTTAAGTATCAAAAGTAAAAGTATAAATAATTTCAAATTCCTTATATTAAGGAAACCAGACGGCATACAGTTCTTGTTTTTATTTATTTACAGATAGCCAGGGGCACCCTCCAACACTCAGACATAATTTACAAACGAAGCATGGTGTTTAGTGAGTCCACCAGATCAGAGGCGGTAGGGATAACCAGGGATGTTCTTTTGATAAGTGTGTGAATTAGACCATTGTATTGTCCTGCTAAGCATTTCAAAATGTAATGAGTAGTTTTGGGTGTCAGGGAAAATGTATGGAGTAAAAGTGTACACTTTTCTTTAAGAATGTAGTGAAGTAAAAGTCGAAGTTGTCTAAAATATAAATAGTATAGTAAAGTACAGATACCCCAAAAACTACTTAAGTAGTACTTTCAAGTATTTTACTTAAGTACTTTCACCACTGACAAATACTGAGATATATTGTATGCTAAAAAAATGGGAAATGATATTAATCATACTAATACAATTGCTCAAAAGGCACTCGCACATCTGAGCTATCTTTTTTGCAGGTGCATAGTAACAGTTGAATAAGATGAGAAAAAATAAGAAACCCGGACACTGCTCATGATAGTATCACGGCTCTGTAATACATTTAACAAATACTTTTTAAAAAATCTCAAAGATAGGAGTCAAAATTATTGGCACCCCCTGTTTTCAATATCTTTTAATACTTTACCTTGTGAGGATAACGGCAATGAGCCTTTTTTCTAAAATGTTTTATAACATTGGAGAACACATTGAGAGGGATCTTAGACTATTCCTCCGTACAGCATCTTTCCAGATCCTTGATATCCTTCCTCTGCTCTTATGGACTGCCCTCTTCAAGTCAAACCACAGGTTTCCAATGGGGTGTAAGTCCGGAGACTGAGATGGGCATTGCAAAATGTTGATTTTGTGGCCAATGAACCATTTATTTGTGGAATGTGATATGCTTGGGGTTACTGTGTTGCTGGAAGATCCACTTGCGGCCAAATGTCAGCCTCCTGCCAGAGGCAACCAGGTCTTTGGCTAAAAACATCCTGGTACTGGGTAAAGTTCATGATGCCGATGACCTTAACATGGCCCCAGCATGGACCAGTGGAAGCAAAAGAACCCCATAACATCAAATATCCACCATCATATTTTAAAGGAGGTATGGGATTATTTTCTACTTAATGAAGCCAGGGGTGCCAAAAATGTAGATATTTTTTGATTATTTTTAATACTTGCTTAACAAAATCACTTTTTCTGTACAATTGTATTAGTACTTTTTTTTATTTCCCAATTTTTTTGAGCATATAATATCGCTCAGTATTTGTATTATTTATTTTATACAGTATTTTTTGCTCATCTTTATCAAGGGTGCCAATAATTATGGACCTGGCTGTATATCAAACATTTACAAATGATGCAGTGATTTTAAAACAATTCTGAAGGGTTTATTGAATTCAGAATGAGATGGAGCATGATAACACTTCTATTGAACACATCAAAGGGTTAAATTCAGATTACATCATCGACTCCAGCCGAGGAGCAGCCATCTTTTTCCAAGACCAACAATTTCACTTTCACCGAAGAAAAACAAATAGATATTTATTTATTAATCATCTCAAACAAGCGACTATTCCGTTCCATCGAGACAAATACCAACGAACTCAAAGGAAAATCGGTAAGATTTGCATGTCAATGTTTCAATAATTCTACTGTCACTGTTTTTCATGGCTGTTTCAAAATGCACCAGTGCCACTGGTTGCTTTGGTGATGCATTGTAACGGTGCAATAATAAGTGATGAGCAGTGGATACAATGTCGCGGGGTTAGATTTGGCAAAAACATAATGGCAGATCTTGACAGTCTATTTTCACGATAATGGCAGGTTTTGTATGTTGAGTTTATGTTGAAAAACGAATGTTCGTGACCCGTTTTTAACAACACAATACCATGCAACTTTTCTGATAATTTATTAGGTAACCTAACACACCTGACATTTTGAAATAGTGTATCTAACGTTACTTGACTATAGCCCTACACGTGCATTTGTCACCAATTAAGTACAGCTCGTAGTGGGGTGATTTGAGCTAGATTAGATTAGATGTAGTGTTCTTATGTGATGAAGTCTTTTAAATGTTAAAAGGCGCAATCAGCAGTCGCTACATCCATTTTTGACTTATAAATGCATGATATGTACGCATTAATTCTAGAATAATTTAACTTGTTAATGCTTCATGAGCTTAGTTCAACTGTCATACCACATCAGAACCCAAAATATAAGCTTGTTTTACTCCAACATTTGTAAACAAAGAAAAGGTTAACAAACATAGTTTAAACGATCATTTTGATATCATGGATTGTCAGTACTTGAGTCCATAGCTATGTCTATGAATTTGAGAGGTTACATTTCCCCAGCCCCATCCCTTAACTTTTATTGAACTAGAGGTGAGGAACCGCGCTTTGTTATTGTCAAATCAAATCAAGATGACGTTGATAGACAAGGCAGCTCTGTTTCTAGTTCCTTATTGTTTCTACCGCTGATTGACGCTTTAAGGATTATCTCCAAATGCTGAAAATATGTGCCGCTCAAGGTCATGAACGTGTGTAAGCTTTTGGAGTATTATGTTTTTAAAGATCTGTTGATCTTGTTCAGTATCACAGAGGTCAGCATGAGAGTTTACAACATCAATATGCTCCCAAATGTTCTGTTAAAACTCTGGGAGTTTATATGCCGCTTAACACTGTCAACAAACACAACATATATTTGAAGTCTTTTCACACTTTATTCGTTTTGAAATCCCACTCACCAAACAAACCCATGTAACCATAAGCGTCTCTCAAGGGAAAACAGTTTCTAGATTGAGCCAGATTGCTCTCCCAGCACTGTATGATGCACATGGATGTGACTGTGGGTGTAGGGCCTGAGTAAATCATGTATCCATCTGAGCCAGCAGCACTGTGAGGGATGGAGGAAGGAAACGGTTGTAATCAGGGTAACTTTACTGTTTTCCAAAGTGGAGGCAGGAAGTCAATCAGCTCTGGGGAGATGACAGCCAATGAATGCAGAGAGAGAGAGAGGGGTGCTGTGTTCTGCATTTCATGTTGAATTTGAGAGAGATGGAGTACATGTATGTTACATGACTGTCCACTGTCATAAACTTCCTTTCATCATTTATTGAATCTCTGTTGCACTGTTGCAGATGCAATGCTATACAAAGTAAATTGTAAAATCAATTACAATTACTCTTGAAGGGCAGACCACCTGGAAAATTGCAGACTCCTTTTTTTCTTTGCTACCGTTTTCTGTCAATGTTAGTGTATCTGGCAATATGAAATGGGCCCATTGCAACTAATGAAAGAAGTGTGTTTACAATACAGTTTTACAAGGGTCTACAAAAGGGCAAAGTTGTATATTTAAAGTCTATTTATTGAAGCAGCTAGCCTGGACAGCATCAATGTTCTCACAGTCATTCAGTAGTTCATGTTGCAGTGTTTTTGCAGGGCTGGTGAGAAGTTCAGTTTGCATCGAGGGTCCATTTCCAACAATGCAGAGTAAAAGATAAGATACAAATCTAATAAAATTGTATTTGTCACATACACCGAATACCACAGGTGTAGATCTTACAGTGAAATGCTTACTTACAAGCCCTTAACCGACAATGCTTTAAGAAGTTTTAAGAAAAAAAGTGTTAAGTAAAAATGTTAAATAAAAGTAACGAATAATTAAACAGCAGCAGTAAAATAACAATAGTGAGGCTATATACAGGGGGTACCGGTACAGAGTCAATGTGCAGGGGCACAGGTTAGTCAAGGTAATATGTAATTGTAGGTAGAGTTAAAATGACTATGCATAGATAATAATAGAGAATAGCAACAGCGTAAAAGAGGGGTCTGGGTAGACCTTTGATTAGCTGTTCAGGAGTCTTATTTCTTGGGGGTAGAAGCTGTTAAGAAGCCTTTTGGACCTAGACCTGGTGCATTGGTACCGCTTGCCGTGCGGGAGCAGAGAGAACAGTCTGTGGCTTGGGTGACTGGAGACTTTGACAATTCTTTGGCCCTTCTTCTGACACCGCCTGGTACAGTGGTTCTTCCTTTAAAAGTTTTGAACTTATGCCGCTACCATTTGTGGTAGATGGTGGCATATTGTGGTAAATTGTGTCATTCTGGCAACAATGGCTGACACTTAAATAAGGTGCCATAGAATTCTGCGGCACCCTGCAAGCTGTGCTACAGTACGCCGCCACTTTTAAAGGAAGGACCACTGTATAGAGTTCCTGTATGGAAGGGAGCTCGACCCCAGTGATGCACTGGGCGATACTCACTACCCTCTGTAGTGACCTGCGGTCGGATGCCAAGCAGTTGCCATACCAAGGGGTGATGCAGTCAGTCAAGATGCTCTCGATTGTGCAGCTGTAGAACTTTTTGAGGATCTGATGTCCCATGCCAAATATTTTCAGCCACCTGTCGTGCCCTCTTCACAACTGTGTTGGTGTGTTTGGACCATGATAGATCCTTAGTGATGTGTTACACTGAGGAACTTAGAGCTTAGGACCTAAAACATTCCTAATATTGAGTTGCGCCCCCTTTGTCTGCAGAACAGCCTCAATTTGTCAGGGCAATTTGTCAGGGCAAGGTGAGGAAAGCATTTCAAAGGGTTGCTGGCCCATATTGACTCCAATGCTTCCAACAGTTGTGTCAAGTTGTCTGGATGTCCTTTGGGTGGTGGACCATTCTTGATACACACAGGAAACTCTTGAGCATGAAAAATCCAGCAGCGTTGCAGTTCTTGACACACTCACACTCACACCTGACAGCTACTACAATACCCTGTTCAAAAGCACTTAAATATTTTGTCTTGCCCATTCACGCTTTGAATGGCACACATACACAATCCATGTCTCAATTGTCTCAAGGCTTAAAAATAATTATTTAACCTGTCTCCTCCCCTTCATCTACACTGATTGAAGTGAATTTTATTGAAGTGGACGTCAATAAGGGATCATAGTTTTCACCTGGATTCACCTGGTCAGTCTATGTCATGGAAAGAGCAGGTGTTCTTAATGTTTTGTACACTCAGTGTATATTTAGTTCATTTAGCAGGTGTTCTTATCACTCCATAGTGCCATCAGACTTCTGATACCAATGCAGGGTGAAAGGGGGGGCACAAAATGCACAAAACGCTATAAAAAAAATGCTAAAGAAAAGTTTTTTTTAGCAAAGTTGGTGTTGTTCGGCCCAGTGTAATTCAAATGACAAAATACTTAATTGTGTATTTCAAATACATGTAACAGATATACTGCCCATCTCTGGGTATTCGTAGTGAGGCAGCACAGCGCAGGGAGAGGGCAGGCCAGACATGTGGTTCCCTGGTGTTCTGGGGTGTGTATTTCTCAGCCCTACTGTGCTGTCTGTCCATATTCAGGCAGGAGGCCTGTTACACTGTTCTGACGCTGTTATTGTCACCATTTATTCCAATGAATAAATGTTATTCCTAATCTTTTCTGGGAAATCGTAAGTGTATACAGCACCTTGTTGGGTCCATGCGGACAGACTTGAATGTAATATGAATACTACAAGAGCGACATGTTTTCTGTGTGAACATGATTCAGAAAGTCATGACAAACATTTGTTCCTCATTTTTATTTGGGTTGAGTGGATTGTCGGTTCCAGTGAATTTGTTTGACATGTTCCCACCTCATGAGATACTACCCTCCAGTGAAATATTCCCGGTTGACATCATCCCAATTTCCTATGCGGTTAGACCTGATTCCCGGCATTACATTTCCATGGCAGAGCATCAATTTCAGTAACATGAACAGCATGCCAATCTAAGGGCAGTGAGTGCTAGTGATGAGCAGTGAATCGAAGGCATTGCAGGCTGGTGATTGTGATACACAAAGGACACTTAGGGTCAGCAGCACTTTGTCCACTCACAAACACAGTAAGGCCCCTGGGGATGGGTCTCTGCTCTCCATGGCCTCTTTGGGCTTCTAAGAAACAACTTTCTTTCAAGAGACAGATTTTCATTTTGTCCTCACTCTATGAAAATGTTTTTACTCTAGCATCTTGTCTCCATTGCTACTTTTAAACGTTTTAAATATATACAGTGGGGAGAACAAGTATTTGATACACTGCCGATTTTGCAGGTTTTCCTACTTACAAAGCATGTAGAGGTCTGTCATTTTTATCATAGGTACACTTCAACTGTGAGAGACGGAATCTAAAACAAAAATCCAGAAAATCACATTGTATGATTTTTAAGTAATTAATTTGCATTTTATTGCATGACATAAGTATTTGATCACCTACCAACCAGTAAGAATTCCGGCTCTCACAGACCTGTTAGTTTTTCTTTAAGAAGCCCTCCTGTTCTCCACTCATTACCTGTATTAACTGCACCTGTTTGAACTCGTTACCTGTATAAAAGACACCTGTCCACACACTCAATCAAACAGATTCCAACCTCTCCACAATGGCCAAGACCAGAGAGCTGTGTAAGGACATCAGGGATAAAATTGTAGACCTGCACAAGGCTGGGATGGGCTACAGGACAATAGGCAAGCAGCTTGGTGAGAAGGAAACAACTGTTGGCGCAATTATTAGAAAATGGAAGAAGTTCAATGACGGTCAATCACCCTCGGTCTGGGGCTCCATGCAAGATTTCACCTCGTGGGGCATCAATGATCATGAGGAAGGTGAGGGATCAGCCCAGAACTACACGGCAGGACCTGGTCAATGACCTGAAGAGAGCTGGGACCACAGTCTCAAAGAAAACCATTAGTAACACACTACGCCGTCATGGATTAAAATCCTGCAGCGCACGCAAGGTCCCCCTGCTTAAGCCAGTGCATGTCCAGGCCCGTCTGAAGTTTGCCAATGACCATCTGGATGATCCAGAGGAGGAATGGGAGAAGGTCATGTGGTCTGATGAGACAAAAATAGAGCTTTTTGGTCTAACTCCACTCGCCGTGTTTGGAGGAAGAAGAAGTATGAGTACAACCCCAAGAACACCATCCCAACCGTGAAGCATGGAGGTGGAAACATCATTCTTTGGGGATGCTTTTCTGCAAAGGAGACAGGACGACTGCACCGTATTGCGGGGAGGATGGATGGGGCCATGTATCGCGAGATCTTGGCCAACAACCTCCTTCCCTCAGTAAGAGCATTGAAGATGGGTCGTGGCTGGGTCTTCCAGCATGACAACGACACGAAGCACACAGCCATGGCAACTAAGGAGTGGCTCCGTAAGAAGCATCTCAAGGTCCTGGAGTGGCCTAGCCAGTCTCCAGACCTGAACCCAATAGAAAATCTTTGGAGGGAGCTGAAAGTCCGTATTGCCCAGCGACAGCCCCGAAACCTGAAGGATCTGGAGAAGATCTGTAGGGAGGAGTGGGCCAAAATCCCTGCTGCAGTGTGTGCAAACCTAGTCAAGAACTACAGGAAACGTATGATCTCTGTAATTGCAAACAAAGGTTTCTGTACCAAATATTAAGTTCTGCTTTTCTGATGTATCAAATACTTATGTCATGCAATAAAATGCAAATTAATTACTTAAAAATCATACAATGTGATTTTCTGGATTTTTGTTTTAGATTCCGTCTCTCATAGTTGAAGTGTACCTATGATAAAAATTACAGACCTCTACATGCTTTGTAAGTAGGAAAACCTGCAAAATCGGCAGTGTATCAAATACTTGTTCTCCCCACTGTATATACATGTGTATATTTATACCCTATATATACAAAAGTACTTGGACACCCTTACAAGTTAGTGGATTCGGCTATTTCAGCCACACCCATTCCTGACAGGTATATAAAATCAAGCACACAGCCATGCAATCTCCATAGACAAGCATTGCCAGTAGAATGGCCTTACTGAAGAGCTCAGTGACTTTCAACGTGGCACCGTCATAGGATGCTGCCTGTCCAACAAGTCAGTTGGGCAAATTTCAGCCCTTCTTGAGCTGCCCCGGTCAACTGTAAGTGCTGTTTTTGTGAAGTGGAAACGTCTAGGAGCAACAACGGCTCAGTGGTAGGCCACACAAGTTCACAGAATGGGGCCGCCAAGTGCTGAAGCGCGTAGTGCATAAAAATCATCTACCGAACTCCAAACTGCCTCTGGAAGCAACGTCAGCACAAGTACTGTTTGTCGGGAACTTCATGAAATGGGATTCCATGGATGAGCAGCCACACACAAGCATAAGATCACCATGTGCAATGCCAAGCGTCGGCTGGACTTGTGTAAAGCTTGCTGGCATTGGACTCTGGAGCAGTGGAAACGCGTTCTCTGGAGTGATGAATCACTCTTCACCATCTGGCAGTCCGACAGACGAATCTGGGTTTGATGGATACCAGGAGAACGCTACCTGCCCCAATGCATAGTGCCAACTGTAAAGTTTGGTGGAGGAGGAATAATGGTCTGGGGCTATTCTTCATTGTTTGGGGTAGGCCACTTAGTTCCAGTAAAGGGAAATCTTAACGCTACAGAATAGAATGACATTCTAGATGATTCTGTGCTTCCAACTTTGTGCAAACTATTTGGGGAATGCCTTTTCCTGTTTCAGCATGACAATGCCCCGTGCACAAAGTGAGATCCATAAAGAAATGGTTTCTTGAGATCAGTGTGGAAGAAATTGACTGGCCTGCACAGAGCCCTGACCTCAACCCCATCGAACACCTTTGGGTTGAATTGGAACGACGGACTCCGAGCCAGGCCTAATCACCCAACATCAGTGCCGGACCTCACTATTGCTCTTGTGGCTGAATAGTAGTCCCCGCAGCAATGTTCCAATATCTAGTGGAAAGCCTTCCCAGAAGAGTGGAGGCTGTTATAGCAGCAAAGGGGAGACCAACTCCATATTAATGATTTTGGAATGAGATGTTCGACGAGCAGGTGTCCACATACTTTTGGTAATGTAGTGTATATATAGTTACAGCCTGAATTTAAAGTGTATTACATTTATATTTTGTGTCATTGGCCTACACGCAATACCCCATAATGTCAAATTAGAATTATGTTTTTATAAATGTTTACTAATTCATTAAAGATAAAAATCTGAAATGTCTTGAGTCAATAAATAATCAACCCCTTTGTTATGGCAAGCCTAAATAAGTTCAGGAGTACAAATGTTGCATGGACTCACTCTGTGTGCAATAATAGTTTTGATTTTTGAATGACTACCTCATCTCTGTACCCCACACATACAATTATCTGTAAGGTCCCTGTCGAGCAACGAATTTCAAACACAGATTCAACCACAAAGACCAAGGAAGTTTTCCAATGCCTGGCAAAGAAGGTCAGCTATTGGTAGATGGGTAAAACAAAAAAATTTGACATTTAATATCCCTTTGAGCATGGTGAAGTTATTATTACACTTTGGATGATGTATCAGTCACTACACCCAGAAGAAGGAAACCGTTCAGGGATTTCACCATCAGGCCAGTGGTGACTTTAAAATAGTTACAGAGTCTAATGGTTGTGATAGGAGAAAACTGAGGATGGATCAACAACATTGTTGTTACTCCACAATACTAAGCTAATTGACAGAGTGAAAAGAAGGAAGCCTGTACAGAATAAAAATATTCCAAAACATGCATCCTATTTGCAATAACACACAAAAGTAATACTGCAAAAAATGGGGCAAGGAAATAAACTTGAATGCAAAGCATTATGTTTGTGGCAAATACAATACAACACAACACATCACTGAGTACCACTCTTCATATTTTCAAGCATGGTTGTGGCTGCATCATGTTATGGATATGCTTGTCATCGGCAATGCTTGTTTTTTATAAAAAGAAACAGAATAAAGCTAAGCACATGCTAAATCTGGTTCAGTCTGCTATCAACAGACACTGGGAGACAAGTTGACCTTTCAGTAGGACAATAACCTAAAACTCAAGGCCAAATATGCACCGGAGTTGCTTACAAAAACGACATTGAATATTCCTGAGTGGCCTTGTTACAGTTTTGACTGAAATCGGCATTTAAATCTATGGTAAGACTTTAAAATGGCTGTAGCAATGATCAACAACCAACTTGACAGAGCTTGAAGAGTTGAAAAAGAATAATGGGCAAATATTGTACAATCCAGTTCTTACCCAGAAAAAATCACAGCTGTAATCACTGCCAAAGGGGGTTCTAACATGTATTGACTCAGGAATGTGAATACTTATATAAATTAGATAGTTCTGTATTTCATTTTCAATAAATTTGCAAACATTTCTAAAAACATGTTTTCACTTTGTCATTATGTGGTATTGTGTGGAGGATGAGTGAAAGAAATCAATTTAATCCCATTTGAATTCAGGCTGTAACACATCAAAGTGTGGAATAAATATGAAATATGAATCCTTTCTGAAGGCAATGTATAGACTAGAATTTGAAATAGTAAAATATCAAGAGGTATAGGCTACATCCCCATTTGGTAATATTGGACCACAGGTCATTGTGTTGTGTAGTATATCTGTGCCATTGCAGTAGTATCTGCCTCATAGGTTATTTTAGTTGGACTAAATGAAGACCTCAAACTCTCCCAGTAACATTGTTTGAATGGAAACTTGCCATCTGGAAAGCAGAGCAGCACTCCCCAACTGTGATTGTAGACCAAAACAGATACTCCCTCCCTCCTCCCAGGCCCACGCCATGAGTCCCAACATGCCAACGGCCAAGCGGAAGGCTATTTCTGTCTGCGGTCGGCCGGTCCAGCCGCCCCCTCCTCCACTGATCCAATGCTGAGTGCAGCGGCCCGCTCCGCTGCCTGGGCCCTGGGCCCTATAGGGGCCCGTCCAGGAAGGGAAGTGGGAGGGTCAGACGCCATGTGTGAAGTCCTCAGTCATGGCCACTGGAGAATTTATTAGACTTATGGGAAAGTTACGGTGTTTGAAATGGGGGAATTTTGGGGGGCGGGGAGGAAGAAGAGTTAAGGATGAGGAAGTCCCCCTCCTCTTTCTGCAGTGCTGCAGTAGTCAGTCTCACACTGTTTTCTTTTGTGCAGTTCTGAGTGCGGTGAGACCCATATGGCCTGAGACACACATGGAAAAGGAGGCTTTCTCCCCTGCCTTTTTTCCAGCTTATTTTGGCGGGTACTGTCAGCTATTTTTAGCCATATAGTTGACCTCCTCTGGCTTACTGGTGGTGAGTCAGTGAGTGTTTATTGAGGTTAAAGTTATAAATGTGTAATGTGGTAACATACCATTTTTTTCTCTATTCCACATACATTTGAGTTTTTTCCCATTCCTCACAATCCTCTTTCCGTCACCACTGAGGCTTTTTCATTTCAACTTCTTCTGTTCTAACTCCTGTTGTGCTAAACTGCTTTTAAGTCTCACTATTTCCTGATAGGACATAATGTTGTTTTTTATCTCACCACTGTCTGTGTCTTCTCATGAATGATCCAGATAACAATCAGATCACAGGCTTTGCCTCCCATGTCTGTTAGTTTTTTTCTACAGATGTGTCCCAACAAGTCTCAAATGAGTCCATGCACCGTGATCAGATTTGACATGGCTCAGCAAACTGCATCTACACCAACCACGAGGACAAACACAATAGACCATGGATCCACGAGGACACTTTTAACCCCCAGGATAGGGTGGAATTCTTACTACGATGATACTCAATGCTTAGTCATGTGCACTATGTGGCTCACCTTCTGCCCTAGGTGGTGACACAGTACATCCCAATTCAGAGGACCCCAAGTGAACTCGGGCGAGGCAGGCTTTGAGCTGTCGCCTCGGCCCCAACAGAGGTGGCCTCATGCTCACTAGGGGTTTAACCTTGTGGTACACAAGGAACCTATGAAATAGATATGCTGTGTCAGTTCAAAGGGACAAAGATTTAGTGTTGGCATCATGTGTATTTTGAAGAATCTATAGGGGACATTGATTTCTACACTATTGTGAAACCAATCCACTGCCAGTAGGCCTTGTGGGTTACACAGAATCAACCCCCTGCTGAGATAGTAGAGTTATTAATTGTGTCAGGAAGAGGTCAGCTCTTGAGTCATACAGGCAGCCCATTGTCCGGACATGTTTACACCCTCATCTGCCTCTTGGTCGTAATTTACAAGGAAAATCATCTGCCTCAGGCATCTATGGGAAGAGTAATATTGTCATGTGCCCGTACGTAATGTCATAACTAGGCATCAAGTTACTCAGTGGGACAGACACACACCCAGGGTATGCTGATTACGGGATCATAAATTAACTAACGCTCATAGTTCAGGATTATTGCACTTTCATGAAACCAAATTATCTGGATTGAAAGGGCAATTTAGTTAAAGAATAAATGTAATCTGGGTGACATAGTTGGTAGAGCATGGCGCTTTCATCGCCAGAGTTGTGGGTTTGATTCCTGGAGCCACCCATACGTAAAAAGTATACACACAGGACTGTAAGTCGCTTTGGATAAAAGCGTCTGCTAAATGGCATATATTTTTATGCATCTGGCTCCATTAAATTGGCACATAGTTACCTTAACTTGTAACAAAATTCATACATTTTACAATGAATGATTTATTATTGAATATTTGAAATAATAATAATAGAAATATCAAGTCATGGTGGTTCTAGTAGTTATGGAATTCCAGCGCTTCTAGTGCTGTGCTCCCGAGTGGCACAGCGGTCTAAGGCAGTGCATTTCAGTGCTAGAGGCGTCACTACAGACACCCTGGTTCGAATCCAGGCTGTATCACAACTGGCCGTGATTGGGAGGACTGTAGGGCGGTGCACAATTGGCTGAGTTTCTCCTTATATGGTTCCTTTAGAAACCCCCACCTCTCCTTATATGGTACCTTTAGAAACACCCACCTCTCCTTATATGGTACCTTTAGAAACCCCCACCTCTCCTTATATGGTACCTTTAGAAACCCCCACCTCTCCTTATATGGTTCCTTTAGAAACCCCCACCTCTCCTTATATGGTTCCTTTAGAAACCCCCACCTCTCCTTATATGGTTCCTTTAGAAACCCCCACCTCTCCTTATATGGTACCTTTAGAAACCCTCACCTCTCCTTATATGGTTCCTTTAGAAACCCCCACCTCTCCTTATATGGTTCCTTTAGAAACCCCCACCTCTCCTTATATGGTACCTTTAGAAACCCCCACCTCTCCTTATATGGTACCTTTAGAAACCCCCACCTCTTCTTATATGGTACCTTTTGAAACATTCACTTCTTATATGGTTCCTTTAGAAACCCTCACCTCTCCTTATATGGTACCTTTAGAAACCCCCACCTCTTCTTATATGGTACCTTTAGAAACCCCCACCTCTCCTTATATGGTTCCTTTAGAAACCCCCACCTCTCCTTATATGGTACCTTTTGAAACATTCACTTCTTATATGGTAACTTTCTAAATGCCCACTCTTTTCGAAACCCCCACTTTTCCTGACATGCACTTCACTGAGAGATGACATATCAGCAGTGGCGTGTATTCATGGTTTCATGGAAGCCTTGGCTTCCCCCCAAAAATGACCAATATTTTTTTTTCATAAAAATATAATTTATCTTTGGTCTCTCTGTGTTTCATATTTTTCCTTCAATTCGCGAGAGGCTGAGTGTATCTCACAGGAGAAAGCATCCAAGCGAGCGAAGCAGCGCCCCTCTGTCTATCTATGTGTAGGCCATCTATCTGATGCTGTCTGGTCCAAACGAGTAAGACATTGCCGCCGTAGCATTGAAGGCATGGGAAGCCAGCGAGCATTTGGCCTCCTTTGATTAAAAAAATTATAAAAATGTGCCAATCAGCGTTGAGCTAAACTGAGCGATCTCAACTGTGAATGATCCTGGCGCACCAAAAAAAAAAGTGTCAAGGGAAGCCAGCTTGGATTTTGGCATCACTCCTATTAAATCCCATTGTGAGCATACGTCATTGACAGAAAAACTTGAATTTTTGTATCTCGTTCTGTTGTTGTCCTCTGGTGGCTAGCCAGCTAGCTAAAATTGTCCCTTTCCTAAAATAGCTATGGATTGAGATAGAGATTTGGACTTGTGGTTTTACTTAATTCTCCTTAATGGCATATGATTATAATGGCAATTCTGATCCAACTATTAATTCATACATTGTTGTGCCCCTGGGCTGAGAGGATGGAAGTTCAATATGTACGGTAGCTAGATGTAGAAGGCTAATATTAACTAGCTAACGTTGCCCATGAATGGAAGTTAGGCTAGCACGCAAGCATTTTAGCCAGGTAGCCTTGGACAACAAAAAAGAAAAGTGTGTACTGTATGACAGAGTGATAGTTTCGTCAACATGAAAGAGAGGAGGATGGCATTGGTGTTTCTCTACAAGTAGGGCGAGTCAACATGTTTTGCTACTTGCATGAACACGCATTCACACACACGCACACAGAAATCAGAACCATGGATAGCCACATCATATTTAGCTTACGTTGATTGGACTAAATAGGTTTTGGTGTCTTTTAGTTGTCACTGTATTAGACTAAGCAGAGGTGATTTGATGATCAAATCAAACTTTATTTTTCACATGCGCCTATTACAACAGGTGTAGACATTATAGTGAAATGCTTACTTACAAGCCCTTAACCAACAGTGCAGTTCAAGAAGAGTTAAGATAATATTTACCAAGTAGACTAAAATAAAAAGTAATAATAAAAAGTAACACAATAAGAACAATAACGAGGCTATATACACGGGGCACCGGTACCGAGTCAGTGTGCGGGGGTACAGGCTAGTTGAGGTAATCTGTACATGTAGGTGGCGGCGAAGTGACTATGCATAGGTAACAAACAGCGAGTAGCAGCAGTGTACAAAAGGGAGGGGGGGGGGTCAATGTAAATTGTCCTGTGGTGATTTTATTAATTGTTCAGCAGTATTATGGCTTGGGGGTAGAAGCCTTTTGGTCCAAGACTCAGGAAGCTTGGCCCCAGTGATGTATTGGGCCGTTCGCACTACCCTCTGTAGCGCCTTACAGTCAGATGATAAGCAATTGTCATACCAGGTGGTGATGCAACCGGTCAGGATGCTCAATGATGTTGAAATGTTGAAGTTGAAATGGTGCTGGAATAGTGGAGGCAGCTCCTGTTTTCTTTGTGACTTGCGGGAACTCTCCATGGTTCTAAATTAATAGTTGTTTAGTAGTCCGAAAATGTCGGAAACATTAACTTGCTTGACCCTGCTGTAGGTCATGTAACTGTCTGTTACATGCAATATGCGTCGTGGACTTCACTGGACAGAGTTTGCTATTCAGTTTTGTGATAAACAAAGGTGTGGTTGAATTTATTCTGCCACTGTGTCTTCTTATTGTCTCTGCCTTTAGGCCTATATATCACGGTCCCAATGCGCAAATATGGCTTCCCCAGTGATTTTACCCACACACTGCTACTGCATATCAGTAGGGGGCAGCATAGAGACCCTGAGGGATGACCGCTCTGGGAGATGAAGTCGCAACTGGACCCTATTGCTTCAGTGTGCCTGTTTTCCATATCTTAAGGCTGCCACTCCAGTGAAGAGCCACTGATCTATAAATACCTGTCCTGTTATTGTTTAGCCCCAACCAACACTGCACTCTGCTCACCAATTAGCGTCACCACAGCAACCCACTCTAATGAGATGCAAACTTTCAAGCTGACAAACAAGTCTCAATCTGGTTTACATGTTAATCTATCATTTCCTTTTTAGAGAATATTTTTTCTCATCGGTGAAGTGATGGTAGTCTCATTTCAAAGTGACTGGGAAAGGGGATTCAATGCAAAAAATATATTTTCTTTGTGTTCCAGTTTGGAAGGCGGCGCCGTGACCTATTGAGTTGTACAGCAGCACTGCCAGACAGTGTCCTCTCCTTGCTCCCTCTCGTACTGTCTGTTACAAGCCCAGATAACACCTCAAGGTTGTCTCACCCAGTTTAAATATTTTCCTCCTCTACCACTGTGCTGTAAATCATCAATGGGGGATTGAACATTTACTTTCAATTTACTTTAAAGGGCTTCTTATAATCCAATATGTGTTTATTTTAATTGATAATATACTTTCCTTAATGCATTTTCAAGATCAAGTTAAACCCAAACATCAACATAGAGGTTGGGTTAGCAAAAAATATGCTATATTACCGAAATAACAATGGTGACACATGGCTGACGTTTCCTTTAGGGATCAGTCATTTTGAATAAAAAGAAAATAAAAGGCACTGCCAGGGTTAGGAACAGAACATTCTTGAAAATGGCATGTAATTGGCTTCCAACAACATCAGTGAGGAATTCGAAGTGACTCACTCCAGCTAATGCACTGCAGCGCCATCTACTGGTGCTCTGTGGTTTGTTCTATGAAGAAAGTAATAGAAGAGAAATATCGAATAAAGAACTGTGGCTCACTTCAATTCTTACACTCAAATATTTGGCAGATGAAATACACAGTGGTGTGTATTTAATAGTCAGGAGTGTTTGTTGCCGTCTTTCTCACCAGTAGTAGTATTGTATTGACTGATTCTATGTCCAGGCATTGGGTTCAGTATCTCATTATCATCATTTGCAATAAATATAAATGTGACAACAGCAATCCAGCTGAGGTACTTTACAGTGATCAGTGTGTCACTTTTGCCCATCCCTCTGTGCGTGCATGGTCGTGTGTGTGTGTGATCTGATTGTGTGTGCATGTGTGTGTATGTGTATGTCAGTGTGTGTATGTAAGTGTGCGTGCATGCATCCATGTGTGTGTGTTGAAGATTATGTGACCCACACAGCCAGAGGATTGCCTTTCCGTAGACTCTTCTTGGCAGCTGCCTGTGTGCCGCATGGCCTTCAAAGAGAAGTCAGAGGCCTACAGGGATTTCCCTCTGGCTTTCCCACCATGTGCACTGCGCTGCAGAGAGCCTAGCAGGGGATGAGGAGCAGAGCACCAGGAATGAGAAGGTAGTGGGTGTAGAGGAGATTCCTCTGTGAAAACCAAGGAAAACCAAGAGCCAGCCATTGTATCAGCATGCTCCCCGTGGTAGTACAATCTTTATTTATCATTATAATAAATACAAGTGTCTGGATTTACAGAGTCCACTGTAATGTCGAGGCACTGTAATCACCAATGGCTAGGCTAGCAAGTCTATTTCCTTTGAGATAGTATTCCTACAGTGTCAGGTCCGTGGCTTGGCCTCTTAGATAACATCTTAAACCAGGTGGAAGGCGATACACCTCCTTCCTGGACTGACAGACAGGGTCAAACTGTGCCAACTACGCAGACCTCGCTCAATAATGAATAACACTAGGCTAAGGGCTTGTAATCTCAATGTTTTATAACCTGCAATCAATCAGCCCAAACACTCAACCCTGACGCTCTATGCTCATATGTTCTAGCTAGGCTGTCAGGCCTTGATCCAACTAGGCATTTATCTTGGTTGTATCAACATGCCAGGTGGTTTATGTAGCCAAAACCAAGTCCATTTATTTTATTTGCCCAGAGTTGGGCTCAGAGCTGTGGCAAGACCTACTAACTCTCTTCACATGTGGGTACCTGTAGCCAGATCACATTGACATGTGGGTGTCTTAGCCATGCTCTGCACACACGCTCTCTCTCTCTCTCTCTCTCTCTCTCTCTCTCTCTCTCTCTCTCTCTCTCTCTCTCTCTCTCTCTCTCTCTCTCTCTCTCTCTCTCTCTCTCTCTCTCTCTCTCTCTCTCTCTCTCTCTCTTGCTCTCTCTCTCGCTCTCTTTCTCTCTTTCTCTCTCTCTCTCGCTCTCTCTTGCTCTCTTTCTCTCTCTCTCTTTCTTTCTCTCTCTTTCTTTCTTTCTCTCTCTCTCTTTCTTTCTTTCTCTCTCTCTCTTTCTTTCTTTCTTTCTTTCTTTCTCTCTCTCTCACTCTCTCTCTCTCTCTCTCTTTCTCTCTCTTGCTTTCTCTCTCTTTCTCTCTCTCTCACTCTCTCTCTCTCTTGCTCTCTCTCTCTTTCTCTCGCTCTCTCTCTCACTCTTTCTCTCACTCACTTAAAGCAAGTCTTTGTTTCATAGCAAACACCAGTGCGATGCAGAGGCATGAGCAGCAGATTCTATGTGCCACAGTGCATCTGAACTTGGTTAGAGCACACGTCATGTACCTTCGGGGGAAGACAGAGGATTGCTTCAGTGTTTGGTCTCTCTAATGAGAAACCATAGCCTGCTAGTGGTGCCTTAAATCAGTTTGAGTGTCTTTTAAGGGTTTATCAACCATGTTATTGCTGGCTATTTATACTGTGGTTCTTATGTGTTGTAAGCTAAAGTGACCATGTTAATTGCTGAATCTGGTTTGATCTTGATTTGGTTCTTTGTACTGTAACCTGAGAACGCTTCACTAGATGTAACTCTGTAGTTACACACTTTTTTTGGACTCAACACTCGGGATTTGATACTAAAAAGGCTTTGATGTTCAAAGGCATTCTCTTTGGGGGAAAAGAAGTGGAAATGTTCATTGTGAAAGATAATTTAGGACATAGGGTCAACAGTCCAGTGAGATCAATAGAAGTCATAGTGTAAATGTATGTTTTCTCGTCATGACAACATATGGCATCAGCCAGGAGAAAAACCTAGTATGCAGTACAGGAAAAAACGTAATGGGGCTTATGGCCCGGCACATACTGTAAGTTTAATGAGCCGTTATTGGTATGCAGGAAAGGTACATGTCTGCACAGCCATCTCAGGGATGGAGTATTGTGTTGTGTTGAAGTAGCTTCCTAACTGAAAGGTTAGACCCATCAGTATGGCATCCACTGGAAATGTCATGTTTGTTCTGGCAATTGTCTGGAAAGGATGTGGCAGGTCAGTTGTAGAGCTACATTCTTCTCTCCTCTTCTCATGTTCATTTTATTTCATGATGAGTGATGTGTACATTTTGGTAGACATTTTTCATTGAAAGAAATCCAATAAACAACTCTCGCAAGGTTTGCAAGTTTACCCAAACAAAAAACCCAAGCTATTCCAATTGATATGATCTACATCTGGTTGTTCAAGGAGCCAGAACGCCCCATAGTTATGGCATGGCATGGTTCCTGGTCTGTCTTTGGCCAATAACAGGCTATCTAAGGAACAAGACTGGCTTGAGAGCTAAACTATATTTAACAGACCTGCAGAGTACCACAGACCATGTACCAAGAGGATTCATCTAGGCAGTACACTTCCATCCTAGCCAAAGGTGCACCTGACGTTTTTGGACTGGTTCACACTTGGCTACAGCCAGGCAGGCCAATGCATTGCAGAGTGATAAACTCTTTGCATGGAGGATATAATAGACTGTATAGTGTTAATAATGGAACTCAGCCTGAGTTTGGAGACGCTTTATGTTTATTTACACGCATCGCCGATAAGACTGGTTTATTTGGCCTGCCGGAGCATCTCAAGTGAAGAGAGAGGCAGTCCTTCATCTCCTGCACAGCCCTGGCTGTAAACAACACTAATGTGTGTACTTCAGCTGACAGAGGGTAAACTAAGAAGCATTGGGATTTGAGTATGGATCGAAGATCAACAGCACACTGAAAGCTGACATTAGTCTTGGCAAAAAGTCCAGGGATCACATTACAAACCCCCTCCTAGCTGCAAACAATCCCTCTCCTAGCTGCAACAAACCCTCTCCTAGCTGCAACAAACCCTCTCCTAGCTGCAAACAAACCCTCTCCTAGCTGCAAATAAACCCTCTCCTAGCTGCAACAAACCCTCTCCTAGCTGCAAATAAACCTTCTCCTAGCTGCAACAAACCCTCTCCTAGCTGCAACAAACCCTCTCCTAGCTGCAACAAACCCTCTCCTAGCTGCAACAAACCCTCTCCTAGCTGCAAACAAACCTTCTCCTAGCTGCAACAAACCCTCTCCTAGCTGCAACAAACCCTCTCCTAGCTGCAAACAAACCTTCTCCTAGCTGCAACTAAACCCTCTCCTAGCTGCAAACAAACCCTCTCCTAGCTGCAAACAAACCTTCTCCTAGCTGCAACTAAACCCTCTCCTAGCTGCAAACAATCCCTCTCCTAGCTGCAAACAAACCATCTTCTAGCTGCAACAAACCCTCTCCTAGCTGCAAACAAACCATCTTCTAGCTGCAACAAACCCTCTCCTAGCTGCAAACAAACCATCTTCTAGCTGCAACAAACCCTCTCCTAGCTGCAAATAAACCCTCTCCTAGCTGCAAACAAACCATCTTCTAGCTGCAACAAACCCTCTCCTAGCTGCAACAAACCCTCTCCTAGCTGCAACAAACATTTTCCTAGCTGCAACAAACCCTCTCCTAGCTGCAACAAACCCTCTCCTAGCTGCAACAAACCCTCTCCTAGCTGCAACAAACCCTCTCCTAGCTGCAACAAACCCTCTCCTAGCTGCAACAAACCCTCTCCTAGCTGCAAACAAACCATCTTCTAGCTGCAACAAACCCTCTCCTAGCTGCAAAAAACTTTTCCTAGCTGCAACAAACCCTCTCCTAGCTGCAACAAACCTTTTCCTAGCTGCAAACAAACCCTCTCCTAGCTGCAAATAAACCATCTTCTAGCTGCAACAAACCCTCTCCTAGCTGCAAAAAACTTTTCCTAGCTGCAACAAACCCTCTCCTAGCTGCAACAAACATTTTCCTAGCTGCAACAAACCCTCTCCTAGCTGCAAAAAACTTTTCCTAGCTGCAACAAACCCTCTCCTAGCTGCAACAAACCTTTTCCTAGCTGCAACAAACCCTCTCCTAGCTGCAACAAAACTTTTCCTAGCTGCAACAAACCCTCTCCTAGCTGCAACAAACATTTTCCTAGCTGCAACAAACCCTCTCCTAGCTGCAAACAAACCTTCTCCTAGCTGCAACAAACCCTCTCCTAGCTGCAACAAACCTTCTCCTAGCTGCAACAAACCTTCTCCTAGCTGCAACAAACCTTCTCCTAGCTGCAACAAACCCTCTCCTAGCTGCAACAAACCCTCTTCTAGCTGCAAACAAACCCTCTCCTAGCTGCAACAAACCCTCTCCTAGCTGCAAATAAACCCTCTTCTAGCTGCAACAAACCCTCTCCTAGCTGCAAATAAACCTTCTCCTAGCTGCAAATAAACCCTCTCCTAGCTGCAACAAACCCTCTCCTAGCTGCAAATAAACCCTCTTCTAGCTGCAACAAACCCTCTCCTAGCTGCAAATAAACCCTTCTTCTAGCTGCAACAAACCCTCTCCTAGCTGCAAACAAACCTTCTCCTAGCTGCAAATAAACCCTCTTCTAGCTGCAAACAAGCCCTCTTCTAACTGCAACAAACCCTCTCCTAGCTGCAAACAAACCTTCTCCTAGCTGAAAATAAACCCTCTTCTAGCTGCAAACAAACCCTCTTCTAACTGCAACAAACCCTCTCCTAGCTGCAAATAAACCCTCTTCTAGCTGCAACAAACCCTCTCCTAGCTGCAAACAAACCTTCTCCTAGCTGCAAATAAACCCTCTCCTAGCTGCAAATAAACCCTCTCCTAGCTGCAAATAAACCCTCTCCTAGCTGCAAATAAACCCTCTCCTAGCTGCAACAAACCCTCTCCTAGCTGCAACAAACCCTTCTTCTAGCTGCAAATAAACCCTCTCCTAGCTGCAAATAAACCCTCTCCTAGCTGCAAATAAACCCTCTCCTAGCTGCAAATAAACCCTCTCCTAGCTGCAAATAAACCATCTCCTAGCTGCAAACAAACCCTCTCCTAGTTGTACCGTATATCAACTGAGTTAAGTAGCAGCTTTCTCATTTGTTTTCCCCATCTTGATAATGTGCCTCGTGTGGTAGAGAGCACAGACCTCATTGTGTAAAACTATCTTTGTCCTTCTTTTATTTTGAGGTTTTCTGGCACTGCTACTCATTACAAAGGACTATGGAGATTTATATGTGTGTTGTAGATAAATAACAATATTTCCATTTTGGACTGTGTATTTATCCAGAGTCATCCTGCAACACAGCTGGTTCTCTTTTATTAACCCAGCATAACAGCCTGGAGACAGACAGGAGAAATGGGACTGGTGCCACTCCATCCTCTGGGAGGCTGGAGCACGTTATAGCGAGAGAGAGAGTAGATTCTGCGTTGGGACGGAGGGCATGGAAGGATGATATGTTTGGCTCTATGGCACATCATTTCAGCATTTTGTTATCTCTGTGATTTAACCCATTGTGTTGCATAAATCAATCAGCAAACTGTAGGCTTTGCGTACGCTGCGATGGAATTGACTATTATATGAGGAAAGTGTTTCTGATGTGTTTTATGGCACCACTATCTGAAATAGGACATTCAAATGGGTGATAGGGGAAGTGGCACATCTGTCTGGTACAAGGTGCTAGAAATAACTGATTTTGACATTCCATACAGTATATCACTTAAATGATTAGAATGATTTGGAATTTTGTATATATTTCCCCCCTCATCAAAATAAAAACAGCACACTTACTTCAATATGTATCTCCAAGCATCAGTTTACACGTCAAGCGGACATAAATATTCACATTCTTTCATCGCTTGCACTCTCTACCCTTAAAACCACATGTTCTGACATTCAAAAAGGTATTCTGTACTCGTGGTGTGAATTCAAGAGACGAACCATAATGACCTAGGCTAGTGCTGAGATGTGCTAAACAGTTGCTTTGCTTACTCATGAGGAGCTGTGCCGAGTGCACGCTGACATGGGAGGACTGGGCCCAGAATGCTGTCATTGTCCGTAGCCACGTCTCATACCTCTCCCGGTCTGCCAGCTCCCAGTGGGAGTCTACCAAGACTATCTTCAGCACTGAAACCGGAATGCATGAAGAAGAACAAACAAAGGTCCGTCTCAGTTTTAACACAGCTGGAGTTTGTTTTAGAGATGGAAGGTGCCTTGCAGCTCAGATGTCTTGGGTTTCTCCTTTTGCATGACAGGTTTCAGAAGCCTGACACTGTAGCAGCTATAGGGTAAGGCCATTTTATATTACTCTCTGGCACTTGAAGGGTAATGTTGTGTACACCTGAATCCCCTCTGTAGGTTGTTCTCCTGAAACAGACCAATGGTGGTTCCATTTCTAAGCAGCCTGGATCTGCACCACAGTCTGCCTCACGTTGCACATTCAGCATCTGTCACTGGCAGACGTAGAACAGGGCCACGTTCAGTTGTAAAACGTTCTCCAACGTTACGGATAGAAATTCCGTGCATAGAGCTGACGTTATTCCTTATTCAACACATACGAGAGGAATGTTTGTTCTACATAGCATATGTATATCTGAGCGTCCGGCTCTACACGCCCCAGCTGTGGAGCCTTGTGCCCAGCCTAAACTCTACAATGCTGTCTACACACTCCTTATCACACTCTTACTCTGGGATAAGAACCACAGAAAGACATGTATAGAACATATGGTTTTACATCTGTCCCTTGGCTGGAGCTGGGATGTTTGAAGGTTCTGTAGAAATGCTAATGATGTGATAGTCAAAATGAGCCAGGGACAGAAGCTGAGGTATAGCAGCTGTTCTAGCAGACAAAGTGAAGTTATCAGGGTAGATGAAGGTTGTCGGTTGCAGGAGAGGATGAATAGCTAAGGTCAAGGTGATGTACCGTTTGAAAGTAGTCAGAGGGATAAGGTGGGTGGTACAAGGTGGTGTAACATTTTGGTAAGGCAACGCTAGGAAAGAGGAGAAGTCAGGATTTAGCTGCACTGCAGGCAAGGTTTGTCTCATCAATATTCTGACAGCATTGGGGCATAAATAGCCTAGTGGTTAGAGCATTGGGCCAGTAACCGAAAGGTTGCTAGATTGAATTCCCGAGCTGACAAGGTAAAAATCTGTCACTCTGACCCTGAACAAGGCAGTTAACCCACTGTTCACTGGTAGGCTGTCATTGTAAATAAGAATTTGTTCTTAAATGACTTGCCTGGTTAAATAAAGGATACATTTAAAAAATCATCCCTGAGGGAGTTTCTCTGGCAGGTACACATGTCTGCACTATTGATAGAAAGCTGTCTGTTGATGACCAGCAGATTTACTCTCTGTTCTCAGAGGAATGAGAAAGGCTGCAGTTTACCAGAGATCACAGGCTTCCTCTAACTTCAATCAAACCCAATCTTGGTTTGGACAGATTGGAATCTTAGGCTGCATCAGATGGGGGTGATCAGTTCTTGGCCTGACAGTAAAGCTGAGATGTGTCTTGTGGACATGACCTTTTCTATAGTAAATAGTACATCCAGAATATGGGTTGATGAAGTGATGGTAGGAAGACCAAAAGGAAAGTGGAATCCAATGCTATACTAAACTTGGGAAATATATTACTCATTAGAACCGTACAATATTGTAAGACCTTTTACATCTGGTACATTCATCTGTTAAAATAAGTAATTTGGCTTTTAGCGTGATTCTTAATGACCAGCATCAGATTAAATGTTAACGTGGCACATGAATCTTTAACTTCATTGCTCCCTTCTGCTTCAGTTCCATAGTGATCTCCATGCAATCAACTGTTATAAGTAAAACTGTTATAAGTAAATGAAATTATTCAATTGGCAGCCAAGTTTGTCACATGATTAATAACTCCTGCTGTAAAATGACACAATGTTCCCATCTCCCCAGCAACAACTGACAACAGCAGCTCTATCTGCCCTGCTGGTTTCCAGGAGACCCGGCCTAGCTCCTCCTCCTGAGTCCTGAGGCTGCAGCATGGAGCCCCAGGGGAGTCTGGGAGTGGAGGGGAACTTCAGCCTGCAGCTGGCGCTGCTGGTGCCCAGTCTCCAGAGCGAGGCAGTGACCCATGAGCTGGAGGATCTGACTATGCAGCCCAGTCCCAGCCTGCCGCCTCTCAAAGAGCGTAAGAACGGTGAGTAGTAGACCATTCAGTCACCTAGGTCAATCACCTAGGGCAGGGCTGCCCAACCCTCTTCCTGGAGATCTACTGTCCTCTAGGTTTTCAGTCCAATCCTAATTTAGCAAATCCGATTCAGCCAGTTAAGGTCTTGTTGAGCAGCTAATTAGTAGAATCAGGTGTGTTAAATTAGGGTTGGACTGAAAACCCACATGACGGTAGATCTCCAGGAAGAGGGTTGGGCAGCCCTGACCTAGGGCATGCATCTGAAATGGCACCCTATGGCCTAGCCTATATAGTGTCATATACTGATGTAGGATCTTACTTTGATCACCCTGTTTGTTGCAGGAAATTTCCTGCTCAGCAGGAAATGCAAACTTGGCTGCCAATTGAATAGTGTATTCGAGGTTTAAAAAGGCTTCTAAAGTTAGTCATTTCCACTTTGCATACCTAATTTTCCTTTTGTAATTGCATACCTAGTATCAGGAGGATGAGTGGTGAAAACACAGAGGGTGAATCAATTCCTTGCATCCTCTCTCATTGCCTCCTCAAAATGCATTGAAGTAGATCCGAGGCTCTGACAAATCAAGGAAATCTGACCCAGAGACTCTGGTTTCTACGTCATCCATCAGAGAGCGAGCCTGCCCTGACAGTGAGAAAACAAACTCCTCTCCAGTCCAGAGAGATTTGTTTGTGGAGAGAAGTGGGGAATTAGACTGGAATTGCATCTGGAAGCCAACACATAATCACAGCTTGAACGGTTCCTGACATCAAGTCCCAAAGTCAGTCCTCTCCTTGGGCCACTAAGTGTTCTGTTTGTTGGTTGCTCTTAGAAAAGCAGCTTTTTAGGGGGGCGTTATTAATGAGTTAAATATGATAAATTAGATGCAGATCCGGATGAACAGACTTCAACAAAAGTCAATGAACGGGTTGAGCCTCTAGTATAACTTTTCACTAATGATGAATTCCTTGCTAATATTTCCCAGTGCATTTTCCTTGAAATTGTGGACCTTCAGTATCTTGAGATCTCCTCTGTTATCTCACTCTCCTAACCCTCTGGTTCTCACAACCACAGCCAGAACCCCAGTCTGGAAATATTCCCCTGGCATGTGAACCAGAGTGAGGGGTAGCACTGGTGTGTCTGGTGGGCAGGCTGGCACTCACCCACCCTGAGTGGTACCCTGACATTTTCCCAGTCCCTAGAGAGGGCACAGTCAGGGATGGAGGGTATGGAGTGGAGACCACTGGTCACCCCAACCTTACTGCCCAAGAGACAGACACTGGGAGAACTCAAATGTGTTGCACTCTACGCTTTGTTGATGATGTGATGATGTAGTGGAGATTTTTGATTTTGTTCAGTTTCAAAATGCATGCCTCTGGCCAAGTTTAATCTCTCGTGTACTGACCCTTACTACCCTCCCCTCACAAGCCCATCCCTCAGAATTCCGACTGGGACTCGACTCAGACTATGATGTCTTTTATCACCAGGATAATAGAGGAAGTTCGCTGTTTGTTTTCTCTTCTGGTTAATGTCTGATTGATCATTTCCAATGCAGCCCATGTGATACACGGGACCCAACATTTTTGTATTGATAGCGATGCACATTGGACGTCATACTATCCATGATATAAGTGTTTACTCCATACAGTATGCGCTTGTGGAGGCCCTTGACATTGCAACATCAACACACCCCTTTAGTGGGGAGCTCTCATAGGCCAGTGTCTCTGCTTGGTACTCCATCTTGTGCCACTCTCTGTATTGTTTGCCACTTTCTTCTTGCTCTGGGCTGCAGACACATTGATCCCATCGCAGGCCAGGTCTGAGCTCCATGAATCCCTCCCCACCAGGGCTCTTTCTCCCTCCCTGGGCCCCAGCAGGAGCTGACACAGTCAGGCACGTCACAGGGAGCATCTGGGGCGTCTAGAGCACAGACTGCATCCTGTCTTTCTTCCTAAGAGGAAGACCCCTGTGGTGGATTCACCTGCACAACAGGGGCTAGAATCAAGATCAGGACCGGCTCTATAAAGGAGCTTTAAGCAGCATTCCTAATCCATTTGAACACATGGTACCGGCCAGTCATTTCCTTTCGGGTCTGTATCTTTGTTAGTGTCATAATATGACTACAGCTGTTAATCTAGACATTAAGTTTGCAGCTGTGTCATTTTATAGTATTGTAAGGTTAACACGTTCATGAGTGTTCCCAAGTCGTCCTTGAACATTGACATGGGTGAAGTATACCAGGGTGAAATGGATTGGAATGGAAATAGAAGCAGCATGCCAGTTCATGTTGGCTGCCCTCTGCCCTTTAACCTGCAGTGTTAGGGAGTAGGGAGGGACACACGTGTCTGGACTTCAAGCGTATGACTCATACTTCCTGTATGTGAATGCTAACCGGCTGGAAATGACCGGAAATGACCACCTATTCATCTGTTATCACTCTTCGGTGTTCTCTCATCCCTGTTGTCCCTTTAGAAGTCTCCTCTGGGTGGGTGATATTTCTCTTTGCTGTTATTTGTTCTCGGACACAGAGACCGGATTGATATATGTTCTCCTAGACAACATTGTGAAGGAGACAGGGTTGAATGCAACCCCCTCCTATTTCTAATGTTTACATTTAATCTATTTTGTTTGAAATCCGAAAGAAAATATTGATACTTTTCCCTTATGTCAATATTAGTCAGCAACAGCTACGGTCGGGTGTACACAAATGAAAACAATAGATAAGATTGTATTAATGTCATGTTTGTGCTTTGAGCGTAGTGATGTAGTCGAAATAATGAAATGAAAATGATGGCAATAACAAGAATGTGCTAAATGTCAGAAATACACTTTACAACTGAGAAAAGTGACAAAGATAAACATCAATGTCCCAGGGGCCTCAGCATGTTTGTTTTTGTCATTCTTATCCAGTGACACAACATGGTATGAAAAAAAAAACAACTCCCGGCTCGTTTTCTCATGGAGCTTTTCATCCTCTCACTCAAAAGTCACAAATACTCACAAATAATAATGTTTTTGGGCCAAGAATGACACAAGAAGTCCTTCAGTTCAGTGAGACTTTAGAAGTTAAAATGACATTTCAATACATACATGTAGTTAGCATACTTCATGTATGTATTTGGTTGAAAGTGACTTACTTTTATAGACTTTTAGGACAGCAGTTGGTTTTGTCAAAAGGTTGTATTGTTCTCTGTGTTGTTTTGGTAATTAAAGTTGCTTGACTCATTGTATTTAGTTCTAATGAGGCTAGTGTTGAAAGAGCAGAGCACTGAGAGCAGAGCAGAGTGACCCAGCAGGGGTTAACAGTGGCTCGTCTGTCTGTGTTCCCTCCTCCTGACTCTTACTGGCTGAGCCCAGCCAGAGCATGAGTGAGCGCACACTCGCTCCCGCTGAGACCAACACAAAGACAGGCAGAGAGAGATTGGAGACTGGAGAGAGAGGGAGGGACTGTACGTACCAGACTGTGAGAAACAGTTCTCTTACCATACGCTCTTAGCTGGGTGTTTTCCCTCATTACCAAACCCTCATGCTGGTCCTCGTTCCTCACTGCCCTGATCACTCCATGGGACTCCAGACCCGGCCGCTAAGCGACCCGGCTCTCTCCTCCTCTATGGCGTGCCTCGACGTGGAGACCCCCGCCGTCTGCAGGGGTAAATTTAAATCAGGTGCCCCTGTCTCTCTCTGTCTTTGCTTTTCTCCCTCCTCATTCTTTCACTCTCTCTTTCTATCGCTTACCTTTTCACTCTTTCTTCCTCTCTCTGCTAGGTAGCATCACTACGTTGTTGGCATGAAGCCCAGTATCAACATAAATCAGTTTCCATTTTGGTTTCCTCTACGGTTGTCTCCAAAAATGTTGTGTGTTTTAGGACTTTTTAACTACAGTATATTCTCCCTAGAAGGCAAATAGTTGTTAAAGTTCTCAGTAAAATAATGGAGTTACAGTGAAATGTGTATGGGCTTTATGTCTGCTTTTCAGTCGACGTGATTACCTTGAATGAAATGCAACTTTACAGCTACTTATAGGCCTTGACCAACTTGACCAACGGCAGGGATGTCAGAGTAATGTGTACTGATTCATTGATGATAACACCTTGACTCTGGGCTAGGACAGAAACAGAGAACCCCACCAGGAAATGATAGGGCATTACAGAACAAATAGCTATTAAATGACGTCCAGCATCCGTTTGAGACTGGATTAACAGCACCACAATAGTTTAAAGAGTTGTTGTTTTCTATTAGAAACAAAGTCAAAATGAGGGAGGAGATGAGGCCAGAATGAGGGAGGGGACTAGGGAGGTGGGTTTATATAGCGTATCAAATTATTAGGATCCTTAAACCCAGGACTCTGTGTTCACTTCTTATGGTGACAAATAACTGCAGAGCTCAGTGTTACCCTCAGGCTATCAGCTAAGCATGATGTCACCACTTAGTTAGTACCTTTTCCTGAACAATGGCATTCTCCTGTACAGTATGTTACCTGGGAGGAATAGCCCCCAGTGAAATGCTAAACCTGGAAATGCTGTAACTTCACATTCTGTTCGTGCTCTGCATACCATTACAGGGCAGCTCCTGATAGTATTAGGTGTTTCAAAGAACAACTTGGTGTGTAAAGAAAAGGTGATATGACTCTATTACCTGGCTTCAATGTAGGTCATATTTAAAAGGTATTGTGTCCCCTCGGGTCATAGGTGTAGAATCATGCTTGGATGAGTTGGATGGATCTGGTTTGAATTTGTTGCCAATGTTTTATTCCTCATCGATCTTCGAGAATACATCAAATAACAAACTGACTCAGAGTGAATGAGCATTTGCAAGGGCACGGAGCACAGCTGAGCTGCAAGGAGAATACTGTATATTTCCCGCAGTAATGTCAACATAGCTTATGTCAGTGTCCGACTGTTTCTATAACAGTGTAGCCATAACAAAACAGATTCTCTTTTATATTTACGCAGATTGTTTTTAGGAAAAAGTCAGGCCAAGAGATCTAACGGTAGACTTTGTCCAGAGATGAGTTTTGTTGAGACGAACATGGGCAGGGGATTAGGGATAGAATCAGGAGGCAGAGATTTTAGTAAAGCCTATGTACACTCTGAGGTTTGTGAAGTACCTCTGTTTATGTTGTGCTGGAGAGCAGGGGAGTACAGCCGACTTGCATCACACAGAAGTTAGCCAGGGTTCACTGAGAACAGCACTATTGACATCAGCCAAACAAATGTAAGGAGCACCTCAGACATGGGTTGTACTGCCACGTTGATGTCATGAATAACAACTTGAAATGGCAGTATTGTTCTCATAAATCGTCAATTATCCTTTAGCATTCTTTTCCAGTCCAGTCAAAGTGGGTAACATGAATATTGAAACCAACCAATGGTAATTCTCTCCTATCTTCCAGAATGATCTTTCTGTTTCGGTGCCCCACTGGTGTGCAGGTTGACGAGTCTTGTCCTGGAGGCAGCACTGAGCGATTTCCCCCTTAGATAGGCGAGCTGCAAAGTCACAATTTTGTAAAAATGAATAAAAAACAAACATGAGCTGTTAATTTAAAGTTAGGGTTAGCAGTGTGGTTAAAGTTAGGGTCAAAATCTGATTTTATGTCTTTGTGGCTGTTCCAGCTAGTGACCACTGCAGAACTTCCTCCAGAACAAGATTCATGAGAAAAACGCTAACCTGACCCTGGTGTGAACGTGTAATGGGAACCATGGATAGGGAGCAGGAACACAGTGTTCTGAGCCCTGGAGGCGCAGAGGGGCTTGTTAAAGTTATGGGGGGCTCTGAGAATGGACTCAGTGTCTCCCCTGCCTCGGCTCCCTGGGACTCTCTGTGCTCCTCTGTCCACCAGTGGGAGTGGGTCCCCCCCACTCTGTACAATGCTTTGGGTTCCCGTCCCAGCCCCCACCCCCATGCCACCTCCAGACTCCATGGTTCCCAGGCCTTCTTCTCACAGCTGCCCAGTTTATTTTAGCTGGAGTGAGTCACGTTGGCCTGGTCAGACGCAGTGACTGTCCCAGGGGACTAGAGCAGAGCAGGCCTGGGTGTGTGTAGTATGTAGTGTTTCATGTGTATGTGTATGTGTGTGTTTGACTGTGCATTGACCATCTGGCCATAGCCAATGAGCAGTCTACTCCAGCAGCAGTCCGACCTCACTATGAACACAGTGCCTTGGTGACGATAAGGGCCCCAACGTTCTTCACAGCGCCGCGTCGTTCGTCACCATCAACCGTCAGGATCACTGTTATTCCACTGAAATAACACGTCCACGCTCGCCTGTTTATACATGTTTAAACTGGGCCCGCACTGCAGTTTATTATGATGGAAAAATAACATTGGGTGCCGTCCAAGGATTTGAAGCCTCCTGCATAGGAGTCCTTCTTGTTTTTTTATGTTCCAAGGACTTCATGGATGAGTTCTTACAGCTCCAAAACAAGACTACACATCTCACTTTTTATGGAGCGGCACTTACAAAAGAGACCGAGTTCACTCAGTTCTGGGATGACATCATCTTCAACTCGGACATATGAACATTGCACTGTAATTAGTCTTCAGGGTTTGTTATTTCTACAGTGGTACTTGAGAAAGACTCATCCCTTGCCTGTGTCTATCTATGTTTGTATTTCAAGTTGAACATCTATGTAAAGTTACCTCTGCATTTGCATCCCAGTCCGTCCTCAGTATGTCCTTGTCTTCACTTTATTTGAAGAGAGCTTGTAAAGCCCATGTAATCGCTCGAAAGTAAACTCACAGTGCCAAGAAGAGTGTTATTACTAGTTGTCTGGTAGGTTAACCATGGAGAAAGTCTGTAGGCTGTCTCTATAGGATGTATTAGGTGGAGGAACAGGACTTCCTGTTTTGTTCTGGCTGGGCTGTGACGTGGCATGTCAACACAAATTGGTGACTCGTCAATTTTTCCAGGTCCATTACACAGTTTTCTTCTTCATAACGAATCGTGTCCAGTACACAATGTTCTTTATAAGGAATTCCAATTTGTTGTGGATAAAGTTAGCTAGGTGGCTAACGTTAGCTAGGCTAGGGATTAAGGTTAGGAGTCAGGGTTAGGGGTTAAGGTTAGGGATAGCTAACATGCTAGCTAAGTAGTTAAAAAGTAGTAAGTTGTTACAAAGTTGCTAAAATGTAAAAGTTGTCCATTATGTGAGTCGAATATGCAACGCTTGGGTTGCTAGACCTTCACATTATATGCCCACCTATCCTCCCCAACCAACCTCCCTCCGCAACCAACCGCCTTTATCTGTGGGTTGGGTGTGTAGTAGAACTGGGCGTACAAAATCCATATTGCGATAAATTGGCAGAATTTTATAACATGGATGTGCACCAGTGACTGGTATCGATCATTTTCAGTTCATCGTCCCAGCTCTAGGAGGTAAATGGAGGGTCGTCTGCACCTGGTCCCAGATATGTTTATGCTGTCTTGCTAACTCCTACGGTCATTGGCGTGACGGCACAAACAGATCTGGGACCAGGCTAGTTGGGCATAGGTTGACCTCTAACCTATCTCTGCTTCTCTCCCACAGTCCTCCAGCGCCGCCTGCAGCAGAGACGCACCCGTGAGCAGCTAGTGGAGCAGGGCATCATGCCACGTGAGTATAACCACAGCATTGGGCACCGCCATACTTAAAGCACCAAGGATTTAATATACTGTAACTCACCTCTAGCAGAGTTAAGGTTATTGGTCTGGCATGTAGGAAAAGTATAACTGCACCCACACCACAGTCATTAAAGTGGGTTTTGGTTCCAGAAAGCTCTCAGAAAATGTCATACAATTATTACCTAAATGAATACCATAGATTGAACTACGTGCTGTCTGATTTGCTACTATTATGACAACCATACAGGAGTGGAATTCTGCCACCACTGATGTCTCGACCACCCTCCACCACAACCTCGTCATGATGTTTGTAGAATAAATAAATACTCGGAATGGCCCAAGGTCTTAACCCACAGTGAGGCATATATCGGTGGCCAGTGGCATACCAGAAACCAAAAGGCATACTGAAAACTTCCACACCTGGCTCTCAAAGTCAGCAAAGAGGAGCAGAATCCTTCCTCTTGCTGTACTTACTGGATCAGTCTCTCTGGGAGCCAGTGGGTTGCAGACTAGAGCAGACAGACTGATAAGAAATCAGACAGCAGACAGACACAGAGAGAGGGAGAACAGTGGTGCAGCTAAGTGATTTGTGGCTAGAGCCGCAGGAGCCCCAGACCAGAGACCTCTCAGTGCTGGGAGTGTGCTCTGTCTTGTCTTGTCCAGCCCTAAGAGGCCTCCTCCATGTGGACTCTAAGCTCCTCTTATTAGGCTCCACAATCAGAGCTGTATGAGTCAGCGACAGGGCCCGCGCAGGAGGTCAGTAACCCCCACTGCGGCCCTAGCACAGGCAACACAGGAACCTCCCAGCCAGCGACACTGGGTGAATCGCTCTGGTTCTCCCACACAGAGGACTTTCAATAGGTATGCAGGCCAGGGCTTGGGTGACGCTCAGGAATGCTTAGCTCTGCTTCTCTGAGTTTGACGCACTCCCTCTGACTAAGAAGAACCACTGGTCAGTGTGTGTTCAGACCTCAGTGTGTGTGTGTAGAGAGCAAACAGTGCTTGTGTTAGCTAGAGGTGACTAATGGGTGTAGCCGTGCCGTGCCAACAGCAGGATAAGTGTGTCTGATGAGATCAAAGTCCCAGCCTGACTGTCTCACTAGTTGGATGAGTGGAACATTCAGAGACATCCTGTCCTACTCCCGTCAGCTATTGTGTAGTAGCAAAGTCATCCTCTCTTCCAAAGAAATAACACACATTATTGTCTCTCCCTTGTTGTTATCAGCTTGTCATCAAGTACAACTACATCACGTCTCAAATATGAACTTTCAAGAGGACGAGTTTACTTTTTACCCATTAGAAGTTATGGGTAGCTCCAAAAGTAATGGGACAGTGACACATTTTATTGTTGTTTTGGCTCTGTACTCCAACACTGTGGATTTGAAATGATACAATGACTATGAGGTTAAAGTGCAGACTGTCAGCTTTCATATGACGTTTTTTTCATCTATGTCGGGTGAACCATTTAGAAATTACAGCACTTTTTGTACATAGTCCCACCATTCTAAGGGACCAAAAGTATTGGGACAAATTCACTTATGTGTATTAAAGTAGTCAAAATGTTAGAATTTTCTCCCATATTACTAGCACACAATGATTGCAGCAAGCTTGTGACTGCAAACTTTTTGGATGCATTTGCTGTTTGTTTTGGTTGTGTTTCAGATTATTTTGTGCCCAATAGAAATGAATGGTAAATAATGTATTGTGTCATTTTGAAGTCACTTTTATTGTAAATAAGAATATAATATGTTTCTAAATGCTTCTACATTAATGTGGATGCTACCATGATTACGGATAATCCTGAATGAATCATAAATAATAATGAATGAAAATGTTACAGGTATAATGGTGAGAGGTTAGCATATCTTGGGGGTATGATATTTGTGCGTCTGTAACTTTCTCACTCTTCATTATTCATACATGATTATCCGTACTAATGGTAGCATCCACATTAATATAGCAGTGTTTAGAAACATATTCTATTATTTTCTTTTTTATACCTTTATTTAACTAGGCAAGTCAGTTAAGAACAAATTCTTATTTACAATGACGGCCTAGGAACAGTGGGTTAACTGCCTTGTTCAAGGGCAGAGCGACAGATTTTTACCTTGTCAGCTCGGGGATTCGATCTAGCAACCTTTTGGTTACTGGCCCAACACTCTAACCACTAGGCTACCTGCCGCCCCATTATTTACCAATAATTGGGCACAAAATCATCTGAAACACAACCAAAACATACAGAAAATGCATCCAACAAGTTTGTAGAGTCACAAGCTTGATGTATTCATTGCGTGCTAGGAATATGGGACCAAATAATACACTTTTGACTACTTTAATACACATAAGTGAATTTGTCCCAATACTTTTGGTCCCCTAAAATGGGGGGACTATGTACAAAAACGGCTGAAATTTCTAAACGGTTCACCCGATATGGATGAAAATACCCTAAAAATTAAAGCTGACAGTCTGCACTTTAACCTCATAGTCATTGTATCATTTCATACAGAGCCAAAACAACAAAACATTGTCACTGTCCCAATACTTTTGGAGCTCACTGTACATGATGTTGATCTTCCCTCCCATAGCACTGAAATGCCCTGCTGCCTTCCACGAACAGATCCGCAGCCTGCAGAGGTCCAGGGTAAGACCTCACAAACTCATCTCACTCGCACTAGTGTTCATTGTACTTCATTGAGATAAACACACATTATCACATACATATGCCATTCCATATCATCTCGATTAAATGTAGTTTTATGTTGTTTTCTTACAGACTGAGAACTTCTTGAAGCACAAAATCCGCAGTAGACCTGAACGTTCAGAGCTGGTCCGCATGCACATCCTGCAAGGTAACCTCACTGCCATGTACTGTATGCTTTATGATAGGCTGTAGAGAAGACAGATGATACGGAGCATACTCAGCTAGCAACAGAAAGTACATGCACGTTTAGCTGGCCAAGTTAGCTCTCAGAAGAGAGATGATGACGGAAGAGGAGGATCCTGTGAAATTGTTTCCCTCCCTATTGGATACAATCCATAGGATATTAAATATTCACAACTTGAGATGTTACAATCAGTTGTCCGATTGATTGTCTTTGACGTATGAGGACATACCACCTTAAACAGTCTCCACTGTGAGACACACAGTAGTAGAACAGTACTGTTGTGAGTTCTAGGTAGACTAGCAGTTACTGATGAGTTGCTGTCTGTCCCACAGAGACCCATGCGGTGCCCTCACTGCAGGCTACTCAGATGATGCTGAAGAGAGCCAGGCTGGCTGATGACCTCAATGAGAAGCTGGCCCAGCGACCCGGCCCCATGGAGCTGGTGGTCAAGAACATTCTGCCTGTAGAACCCAGCCTCGTCAAGGACGACGTCACCGGTAGAGATCACTCTTCACTTTATACATTATTATTTCCAGGCTAAGGGCGAAGTAGCTCATTCAACTCCCACTCCCTGCATATTTGTATAGTGTAGATTTCTGAAAGTGCCTATTACGACTAACACAGCACTGAGACATTCCCAGTGACTACCATGAGAAACAACTTCGTACAAACCTCTCTCCATTGGTCTACTTGTAATTAATAAGCTGTTTTTTTGCACGTGTTACGTTGCAGATCCCGCAGACGGTGAGGTGGAGAATGACTTCCCCAAGACGAAAACACTGGATGTGTACAACTTTGACGAGGACAGCGGCGACGCCCTGTCCCCAGAGCAGCCGGCCAGCCAGGAGTCCCAGAGCTCCTCTGCCCCCTCCCCACCGACCAGCTCCATCACCATGCAGGTAGGTCCCATCGCCATACCTCACTACCTATAAATACCCATCTTAAATTGTGTTGTTATGGTATGACTAACAGTGTAAATATTTTGTTTCTATATTTTGGGCCTAAATAATAGTCTCTCAGTGCACCTGCCTGTTGTATATCAAATTCTGATTGATAGAAAATATTATTTGCCTTTTTTTCTGTTAGACGGCATCCATCTTTGTTAGTCTTTTTCCAGTTGCTCTGCCCTTGTGGCTTAGTGTGGGAGGGGGATTTACAGGCCTCTGTTCCCCTCCTTACTGAACGGGCCATGTGGTTTCTATCTGTCTCTTTATCTCAGCACTGCCCACCTACCTCCCAGTCCACAACAGACTTCTTCAACTTCTCTCATGTCTCCACCAATGAGCATCAGAACAATCGCCTGGTGACCACGCCTCAGCCAATCACCATTGTTGCCCCTCCAAAGCCGGGGCCCATGTTAGTAAAGGTGAGCCACAAACTTGAAAGAAAGTGATGTCATATCACATGATGGAGAGTACTTGAACCTTGTGGCAAAGGTATGGTAAATCATGGAAATGTGCAAAGATGTACATTCAATGCAAATATTAAACATACATTTATTTATAGCGTTTAGCTGAGCACGTTACAAGCTATAACCAAACTTTTCTGTCTCTTGGTACAGAAAGCTATTTACTTCAGCAATGATGATGTTTTGGTTCCTTTTTGATCCCAGTTAGCTGAGCAAGCTTTTCCTACAAACACTAAATATACCCCGTAAACATGAAAGTCACCTCTGATATTTGACTCTCTCTCTCTGATCTGTTGTGGTTTTCATGCTGCTTCCTTTGGAACTGTAATCAGAGATAAGAAGTCAGGGGAGGACAAACACTGGGGCTGTGTTCGGTCACAGTGAAAGAGCCCGTCAGTGCAGGCAGAGACCAGTCGAAAGTGATGGTTCGGCCAATTCAAATGCGGTTCAAAGCACAACGAGGCCTGGAGGAGTTTTTCACAAATCCATGGACTTAAACTGCCAGCCGCTCTCAGTCTTCAATTAAGGTTAAGTGACAGGCTTTCTCTTAGCCTTCAGGGCATAAAGGATGGAAGCAAGGGAGTAAAGCAATAACTTGAGCATTTGTCACAATCCTTTACACTCAAAGCAAACTCATATTTTCTGAGCTCTAGCCCCTCCCGTGTTGAAGAACAGGGAGGAAAACATTCGAGGCTGTGTGTTTGCATAAACCAACTTCAATTGGTGTTATGATATTTTTATGGCTTGCATCTACCTCTCAAATGCCAAGCCATTTAATGTGTATCCTGTAATTTACTTACTGAACAATAAGGGTCACCCCACATCCCTTTCCGCATTCCATTTCCCCATCCTGTCTTTCTCACCGGGCGTTATCACAATGTCCCGCCTATTCATTTGATACTACAGCATGAAATAGGAACAATTTCATGTACAAGCCTCACAATACTGGCAAGATGTTTAGACCTTATCCATAACAGTCAGAACAGGCTTTTAGATCACTAAACATGTCCACAATCCACTCAGTGAGATGAATCTTTGAAGTTTTCAGTGAAAATGTTTCACTGCTCCTCCCGGATAGTATCCAGTAGGTTGTAACCGTTCCTCTTTTCCCTGTGCAGCAAAGCCAGCCAAAGACACCCAATGACAAGAGCCGCAGTAAGAAGAATAAGGATCCCAAGCCGCGGGTGAAGAAGCTGAAGTACCACCAGTACATCCCCCCGGACCAGAAACAGGAGGCCAACGAGGCCCCCATGGACTCAGCCTACGCCAGGCTACTGCATCAGCAGCAGCAGTTCCTCCAGCTGCAGATACTGAGCCAGCAGCAGCAGCACTATAACTACCAGACCATCCTGCCTGCCCCACTCAAGTATGGCCCGCTGTAAAATGGACATTGGGATGTTATGTGTTACCGCAGCTTGCATACTATAGGCCAAGTAATGTGGCTAGCCCTCACATTCTAGTTGCAGTTTTATTGACTGACAGCTTTGTGTTGAGGGCGGTTAGTACATCATCACTACACCTGGAGGGCAAACATTGTTTCCTTTGAACAATGGGATTCAAGCAAACAATCCTCCCTAACAGAATAAGTCCACACCTGGATAATAGTGATGTAATCTGACACATCTGTTTCCTGCACAGCTTCTGTTTGGCTTAGATATTTAGTATTCCTGTGTGCATTGTCCCGGACGGAGACCGTTGGTTGTGAATGATGGGACATATAGGAAACTCTTTCTCCCATCCAAACTAAACCCAAACTAAACCCTCCTCCTGTTGTTTGTGTTCCTACAGGTTGATGGAGGGTCAGAACAGCTGCTCCAACGTGTCTCTGAGTGGCAGCAGTCTGTCCAGTCCCATCATGGTCTCTCTACCCAGCGCTGCCCCAGCACGGTCTAACCAAACTCTGACAAACCGCAAGCCTGGTGTCCTACCTGCCAACCTGGACGAAATGAAGGTGAAGCTCACTCCTGCTCCGTACAAACATAGATTTTCACTATATGATAGATATATTAAAGGGCAGAGCGCAGCCCCTAGGCAGTGACCTGTTGTGTGGAGATTTAGTGAGAGGGCTTGTCTTTTGTTATGATGACTCATGACTGTTCATTATCCCTGGCCGGTAGGTAGCTGAGCTGAAGATGGAGCTGAAACTGCGAGGTCTTCCGGTGTCTGGCACCAAGACTGACCTGATAGAGAGACTAAAGCCTTATCAGGAGATCCCCAGCAGCCAGGCTGCCACTGCCATGGAGCTGACAGGCCACACAGGGGCCCCACAGCCTGAGAGCATGAGCTCCACACCCCCTGTGTCCCCCGCGCCGTCGGAGGTCTCCAGCCTGGGCATGGAGGAGGCTGGGATGCCAGGAGCTCTTTCCCCAGCTCGGCCCACTCATTCTGGGTCGTCTCCCCACCAAGGCCGCCTGGAGGACAGCCCAATGGAGACCAGAACCTCAGAGAAGGACCAGCGACTGCACGAGAAGGAGCGTCAGATCGAGGAGCTGATGAGGAAGCTGGAGCAGGAGCAGAGGCTGGTGGAGGAGCTGAAGATGCAGCTAGAGGTGGAGAAGAGGGGTCTGCCCAGCCCTCCAGCCCCCATGGCCCTGGCCCAGGTCAAAGAAGAGGGCAGGGCCGCCTCAAACTGCTCTGCCTCTGCACATTGCCCACTAGCAGTGGTGAAACAGGAGGAGCCCAGCTCAGGCCAGGTACAGACGTCCCCCCTGCCTCAGTTCTTCATCAGCCACCAGCAGGTGCCTCAGGTCCTCAGACAGCCCCAGCCTCAGACTTCGCTGTCTGGCCAGCCTGGGACACAGATCCTGCTGCCTGTCTCCCTGCCCACCAGCACTGCCACCATCCAGCTACCGAACAACAGCATTAAGCTGCAGGTCAGAGAGCCCGTCCTGCAGACCACAGTTAGCACTACAGCTCCAGGCCTCATCCAGAAAATAGAGGCCTCAGCACCCCACCAACAACAACACACCACCCAGACCCAACCCATGGCACAGGTGAGAATATATGGTTTAATTTACTCCAATCCCATATTTAGAGTGGGATATTCCCCAAGCTACTGTCTGCAGACACCATTTACCCACCTGTATTCTAGTGTCTCTGTATTGTGTTATAGTACTCTCCAAGGGCTGTGTGCTGCACCAAACCATAACTAAATAAATAGCTGTCTGTGGATGAATTATTCCGCTGAATAAATTGCACATCCTGTTTTTGTGTTTAACACCATTTCCAGAGACACTTTATTAATCGCTGGTTACATTCTATTGTGATGGGCCGGCCTAATCACATTTATTAGGGCATTAGCCGTGTTTTGAAAGCAAAGAGTCTCCCTCTCCAACTTCTTTAATATTCTCTTCTCTGGGTGATTTATCTAGTGTGTTGCCAAGGTAATAGCAGGCCTGGCCAGGGTGATGAATTCCTCTCCTAGTCACATCAAAAGGAGGGCCGGAGCCTGTCTAAGCTCCGGTTACTGGAGCAGGTGCTGACTGACGGCCAGGCAGACAGCACACTAGACTACGCTGTCTGCTCTAGTCTCTATAGGACCAGACCTGGGTTCAAATAGCATTTGTTTTCCTTCAAATACTTAAGCTGTGCTTGACTGGGCCTGCCTGACAAAAATTAAACCAATTGAATAGTCCCAAAAGTGCACACTCTGTCCATCTGTCACTCAAATGCAAGCTCAAGCAAACACTACTTAATTGAAAGATGTCAAATACTATTTGAATCCAGGTCTGCAGAGCTGCACTGGGCCGAATCAACAGCCAGCCAGAATTAGCAACAGCAACTGCAGTACAACACTCATTGAAGAGTGCTCCCACACCCAGAAACACACTGCTTTGTGTTGCACTGCACTGATACCCCACAGCCCATGCCTTTTATTGTGTCCCTAGAGATTGTGTACTACCACATGATAATACATAAACACTTTTTATTCCTCCCAGAGAGAGTGTGTACCCTGTCCAACCACTGTGTGCCTTCTAAGGGAGGGTGTGTACTACTACAGCTGACCAGTATTTATCTGCCCCAGAGAGAGTGTGTACCACGGGGTTAACCACTGTTCATCATTCCTCTACAGACGACAGTCCCACTGTGCACCACCACCACCTCAGGCTCTGGGTTCCAGTTCAGAGCAGGCCCAGGTCAGACAGAGATCCCCCAGTGTTTCCTAAACACTTCCCCAGGGAGCAGGTCCCCTGCCAGGGCCTCGTCCAACCAAGCAGTCCCCAATGGTCCAACAAACAAGGTATTGTTTAAATACTGCATTATATCCACATGTATTAATTTAGTTGTGTTGAATATGTGAACCGCATAGGTTGTTTAGAGCTTATAGGGATTAGATCTCATTGTTTTTTCTGTCCATCAGTCCCCCTCTGCCTGCCAGCCCAACTTCTCAAACCACGTCCCCAGGAATAAGGACCCGCCACGCTACGAAGAGGCTGTTAAACAGACGCGCAGAATGCAGACTGCTGCACAGGTAATAGAGCTTTTATAACACCCTACTACAACACACTGGACTGACCTGCTAGGTCTGTTAGGTGTTGAGGCAGGTATTGACTGGTCTTTATTGTCTATGCAGGTACCCACTGCAATCAGCCAGCACATGGACGACCTGTTTGACGTGTTGATCGAGAGTGGAGGTGAGAAAAATACTTGACTATCGTTGGGCTCCTCCTCTCCATTGAGACAGCTGAGTCCCTCCCTGGCCATGAATCCATCATCTCCCATGTTCTTTTCTTCTACAGAGATCTCCCCATTCATCAGACAGGACCCTTCCTTTCCAGACAAGCTACTTCCTGTGACCGCCAGCGTAACCACCCTGCCCTTCAACACGGTGCTATCCCGCCCCCCGCCCCAGATCCTGGTGGCCCGCCCACCCGCCCCCACCCTTAACCCCCCGGCCCCACCCAGCCTGACAGCCCTGGCCATAGACAACCAGCTGGAGGCCTTCCTGGAAGGCACGCTGAAGGGGGAGACTGAGCCCCAGACACTGAGGTTGATGGAAGAGCTGCACAGTCAGCTGCTGGAGCACTCCCCCCACTCCCCCATGGACACGGACACCACCGGGTTCAACAATGTCAGTGCACCCCCCTCCAGCTACCACCTGGACCACACCAACCTGGACAACATGGAGTGGCTGGACCTGACCATGCCCGGGCCGACGGGGGGGCTCAACCCACTGGGCCTTCCCCCGCTTGGGGTCTTCTCCTCTGACTTCCTGGATTCCCATGACCTGCAGCCACATTGGGACTAAGGGGTGTCAATGTGACCCCCCCCCAAACAGGCCTATTCAGACAGAGGGCTGTCAGGGAGAGACACACACATAAGTGAGACGGAGAGCACACTCCTTCTCCAGTGGAGGTGGGGGAGGAGAGTCCAGTGCTGCTGGCCTTGTGTCCCTGTGGGCAGTTCTGTGCAGGGCTAAAGCAGTACTGGTGGTGGATCTCACTGCTCTGAGCAGCTCAGAGTGCTAGAGGCACGGACCCTCCTTCCTCACTGGAAATACAGTATAGCTGTTTCCCTCTGAGGTATCGTCCCTCATAACAGCCACTCATTCTAAGGAAGGCCCGCACCCGCTGGGCTGTGGTATAGATCAATGGTATGAACAGGTTGATCTCCCCCTGTGGTCTCTTTCAGAAGAGGACCTGGTCTGAGGAAGGGTGGCCTCTCCTGAAATGGAGTTACAGTAGATAGGCTCAGGATGAGAACTCGCTAGTGGAAACAGATGTTGACCCAGGTGTTAGAGAATTTCACGCCTGGTTCTGACTGCGCCAGTGGCATGGCTACTGACTGACGTTCGTGATCAATTTGACAGACAGCGCAGAGAGATTGTATATATTATAAGCCTATGTCTACAGTAGCACTAGTCTGTCTGCTCTGCTGCATACATCACTAAGGCAGCTGTATTACAGTCCTGTGTGTGTATGTATGTATATGACCTATTGGAATGTGGTATTAGCTTAGCATTATGGCTTTGAAATTACTGCCTTTGCTTTAATCAGTGCCCCCATGCGATTCCCATCACAGGAGGGAATTGGACACAGATGCTAAAAGACTGCACATATTGCATTATGCCTTATAAGACCATTTGCCAAATATCTTGCTATTTTCAAGGTGTTGCTTTCACTTAATTCAACTAAAGACTTTGCAAAGAGTACACAGAGTGATGACTGATTGTGTTGTCACTCAAATGAAGCAGGAGACTACTTAAAGTAAAGTGTTAACAGTAAGCAGCCTTATATCATGTAAGATTTCTTTTTTTAAATGAGTGCATGAAACCCACATTTAGTATCATTGGTTGACAATACGAGAGCTGTCGGCCTGAGAACTCTTGAATTCATCCGAATTAGAAGTTGAGAGGCCTCACATTTTTAGCGGCTGTTGTTCTTACTCTATTCTTATGTGGGGGAGAGTAGGGCCAATGTGAGTTTGTTTACCAAACTGCAACGTGCTTTCCCTTAGTGTCCATGGGGTCACAATAGGTGGCAGAGCACCCCACAGCACTCCTGTAGCTTGCCAGGCCCATGCCTATGCCCTTTATATTATCGACAAAAGAGCCTTTGAAAATGTTCTCTCTCAACCCTATTGTCAAGTCTGGAGTGGATTTATCCCAATGTACAGATCAGCTGAATCTTGCTTGTTTATGTGTGACATGCAGTGCACATGCGCTAGAGCTGGTGTGTAGAGCTGGTGTCTGTGTGTGCACTTCACATCTGTGTTGCATATCGCTTTTGCTTGTTTTGACTCTAGGAACTGGCAGAAATATAGCCAGTAAATTCCCCTCAGCATTTCAATGGCTCTCTTCAATATACCGTCTGACCTTAGTTGGCTGACATATCGAGAACAGACAAGTTGACATCATTCAGTTTGACAAGCCAGGGAGTCACAGTGAATCAGCAGAGGTGGTTCAAGGCTGTCTTGTGCTTTTGTGATCAGCTTAGCAATATTTGTGGCTATAGTCCTGCAGGTTCAAATGTAAGCATCATTATTGTATAATTTTGTTGTAGTAGGCCTAATGTGTCTCTATTCATGAAGCCTTAAGTCCAGCAGATTATGTAGGGTCGGGATTCCAGTCACTCACATCAAGAGGCAACCTTTCAAAACACATTTCAAAACACAGCAGTGTGTGATCCATATGTACCATTACTACCAACAGATGGGTATTACAATGATCTCCACACTGATGTAATAGCCTTGGTTTTCACTACTCACTCCCAGTTGAAGTATTTTTTCAGGTCAAAATCCTACATGATTATTGCAATCGTACACATGTAGTTAAAAATGTCATTACAGTGACATATACTGGCCAAAGATAAAATGTGAAAGCATTTGAAGTGTTGAAACCGACGGTTGAAATGGGTTAAGGCAGAGGAGTTTACAGACGGGTTGACTTTACAAAAGTTGTCAGTCTTCTTGTTCAAGCAGTCTGAGCTACGCAACGGATAACTTCCTTTAGAAACACAGAAACCTTTCAGCAATTTAGTAGAGCCCCCCCAAAAAATGGAAGAAGCTTTAAAACACTATTCAGCATGATAAAGTTTGACGCACCAACGACAGCGTAAGCATTCCTTGGAAATACATTGCAGACAGTGCTAAAGAAATATGTCATTTTAACAGTTTTGATCAATTATAGCCTGCCTGTCTGTCCCCTACCAAAGAAAATTACTTAAAGGTCAAATGCAGCCATTTTCTATCTCAATATCAAATCATTTCTGAGTAACAATTAAGTACCTTACTGTGATTGTTTTCACTTAAAATGATCAAAAATAAACTAAAACAGCTCCTTAGCAAAGAGCCATTTCTCAGCAATAATTGTACTATGACTGTCTGGGAGTGGTCTGAGTGGGGAGGGGAAAACTGAAAAGGTTTGGAACTCTTTCTTATTGGTCTATTGACTAATTTACCGCCTGGCAAACCAAAACTCCATCCCACGTAAACAGGCTGAATTTTCAGGTGGCCTTTTTAAACAGCTCTAAAGACTAAAATGGCATTATCATAACTTTCACAATTTCACAGTATTATTCCAACCTCATAGTGCTGAAACACACTGAGTGTACAAAACACCTCTTTCCAGGTGAATCCAGGTGAAAACTATGATCTCTTATTTATGTCTCCTGTTAAATCCACTTCAATCAGTGTAGATGAAGGGGAGGAGACAGGTTAAAGAAGGATTTTTTTAAATCCTTGAGACAATTGAGACATGGATTGTGTATGTGTGCCATTCAGAGGGTGAATGGGCAAGACAAAAGATTTAAGTGCCTTTGAACAAGGTATGGTAGTAGGTGCCAGGCACACCGGTTTGAGTGTGTCAATAATTGGAAAGCTGCTGGGTTTTTCATGCTCAACAGTTTCCCGTGTGTATCAAGAATGGTCCACCATCCAAAGAACATCCAGCCAACTTGACACAACTGTGAGAAGCAAGCATTGCAGTAAACATGGGCCAGCATCCCTGTGGAACGCTTCAACACCTTGTAGTCCATGCGCCGACAAATTGAGGCTGTTTTGGGGGGAAAAGGGGGGGTGCAACTCAATGTTAGAAAGCTGTTCCTAATGTTTTGTACACTCAGTGTATATAACACAGGACAATCTAAATGTTTTTGAATGCACTGGGCCTTTAAGAGCCTCAATGTCACACATTTCTGTTAGAAAAACAAAGCAGTTTACACTGTGAGTGGATAAATGGGTAGCTAAACAAAGACATTGCCTGCTCCTGATAGGTCTTTGTGCACAACTTTGTTTTTGTCTGAGCATCAGTGCCCTATTGATCATGTGTCCAAACTAAAGAAAGGGAGAATGAGCTGGAATCAGAAGTCATTTTATTTGTACTATACTAGTATAGCCCCTTCCCTTGCAATAGTGTATTGATACATAGTATGCCATACATTTTGCACATTGTGTATATATTTTATTTTTTACAAACGTAGCACATGAGCTCTTTTCGTACATTTTATACAAATGTAGCACATCTAAGCTCTTTTGTATTAAGACTGTTTGGTGTATACAGTATGCGTACTACAGTATACCCATAATGTGTATATATAGCCTTTTTGTGTCAATAAAAATGGTCATGTACATTGTGTGTGAAAATCATTCAGTTGTGGTTAGTAAATAAAACAACCATATCATGTGACTTTGTTTACCAAGGAGTTCCAAACACAGCCACCACTAGGCTTGGATAAGTCACATGCAGCTTTAGAGTTCACAGACCTTGAAACACTATTTTCCTCTGTTTTACAATTCACACAGGCTTTTTACATCATCATCGGAGTGGTGGGAGTGACACTGACCACAGTACAGTTGTTGGGAATTTAGGATCACTTCTCACTCAGCAGAACATGTTTCACTATGGCTTGGCTCCAGTCAACATTCATTGTCCATTTCCTCCTCATCCACTGCTGTCCTGTACCTGCATGATGGGACTGGGTGTCTACTGAACCCAAAATGGGTCACCTCAGATTCATGGTAGATGCCTCATCACAAGAGGAGATGTCCAAGCCCAGTCTGAGACCTGTTTATTAGTCTCTGTGTACATGTGGGCCCTTACCTCAGAGCTTTTTTATGGTGATTATTGAACATCGACACTTAGGACATCTATGCGTGACATCTTTGAAGTTATCAATGCAGAAAGGGATAAGGCAGCAGCCAGCCACACAGCTGAATGAGAATAGACCAGAAAAGATAGTCAAACTTTGCATTCCATCAGGTGATGTGATTATCAGATATGACACTAGCCCAAAGGCACTGGCTTTTGTTACAAACTGAAATTTGCATAGTACTGCAGGAAACAAATATCTGGAATGCAGTCTCCAAAAAGCACCTGTTGGCACCTCTACTTAAGAAACCTAAGAGGTGTTCCTATTCTTTGTTAACCGAAATATCCTACTCCCTCCAACTCTAGATGAAGCATAGAGTTGAAAACACCTCATTGTCGACCTCCTGTCCATTCAAAGATGGCAGACAATTGGTAGTAACACAGCAGTAAGACAGTGCAGGTCAACTCACCCAAGTACAGACATTGTGACACAGACCAGACAGGCCACATTGCCTACTGAAGTGACAATCTCTGTGGTGATGAACTGTCGACACTGTGGGCACTGGGTCTGAGATGACCAGGGAGGAAGTTTCTGGATGTCCATGATCACCTCCGGAGCTATGGAGGGAGTGTAGTTGTGACCATATGACATCACGCATCTATAGGACTAGACTCTGATCTAAGCAGGCCAGGAAAATAATTGTAGCAAAATGGGGGTACTGCTTGAAATAACCCACAAATGAACAAGTTCACACCTCATTTGACTCTCAGTCCAAGTGACTCACCTGGTATAGAGGGTGGAGCTTCAACAAAGACAACAGAGAGGTCAGGGAGAACAGACACGCCCCCCTGACTGATGATGCACTCTGCAAAGGACATTAAAGGGAGACAATCATGATCAGAATGTGAGTATTAAAGAGAGTGCTGTGTGAGGACAGTATCACCATAACAGAGGTAGAGTAGCCACACCTTTTCTTTGGTCCTTGGAATGGAGAATGTTATCTTGCCTTTTCTGCAGCTCTCTCTTCTTCTCAGACAGCTCCTGCAGTTCCTTATCAAGAAATTGAATCTCAGTCTGCTCCTTGGAGCCATCTGCTGGACAAAGAGAGGTAATACATGTCTCAGAGGGAGTCAGTGATAGAACACATCAGCCCTGCTGGGTCATAACTAGAGGCCACATCACATCCATGCCTGCCATGTGCATTTACTCAGTAATAGCGTTTCTCGACAGTGAATTTCCTCTTTACCTGTGCTATTGCGGTTGGAGCGGTTCCTGAACTCCTGCAGGATGGTCAGCATGTTCCTGCGGTCGATCAGTTGCTGCCTCCTGAATGACAGTTGGTTCATCTCCACGGAGATCCTATCCAGCTCCCTGTGCTCAGAAGAGCCAGACATCCTGGGAGCTGAAAAGAACCACCAGCATCAGACATCACAAAGGTGGAACATTTCAAACACCACCAGTCAATGCTACCAATCAAGTAGTCCGGTCTGAAATGCATGCCAGTCGCCCAGAGCCTTGAACTATATAGTGTTAGGCCAACAATTCCATTTCTTCAGATGATTGGGTCATGAAGTTAGATACATTCAGATCAATTCGATCTATTCCTGTTATACAACACTTGGATGATAAGCCAAAAGAAGACACAGCACTAACTTTATGTATCAATGTAAGCATCAACCTTGCACATCTACAAATACTTCATACCGAGACAAACTAATGTAAGGAGATCACGTTCTGTTTGTACAAGTCAAATAGATTGATGTGACCCAACATTACTAAAAAACAAGATTTCAAAGATAAGAAATATATTTCACATTTTCTCTTATCCATCTTAGCTGCTGCAAATTTAATGATTACTGTAATGAGACAATATAGATTTTTACCTGGTTTCACTGGTTGCTCCCAGATTGTGCTGTGGGAAATGTGATGCTCCTCTATGTACTCCAGGAAATAGGGAAATATTTTGCTTGTTTTCAACAAGGACTACCTACAGGAGATATTTACATATTGTGGTTGTACTCTCACTGTTAGACCAGGCGGCACACCCAGGTCTGGTTAAATGATTTAACGCCAGATAAAATTCTAATACATTTTCACTGTAATTAGGTGATATTTCAGGGGTGTTTGGTTGCATTGTAGCCTTTATTCATATTTGAAGTGGCACAATTTTACTGTACAAAATGACAAGAGAATATGTCCAAACAATAAAAAATTGAGCCCGTACAAAACATTCCACACAATCATATCTAAAACATGTAAAAAAGTTTGAGATGTCAATTGAAAAACCTTTTAGACATCAACTGAATCATGTCAGGGTATGAATATAGTTGCTGTACATCTCCAGGTTGAAACATAGAGGTCTGAAGCAACGGGGACTGTGCAGGCAACTCACAGAGTAGGCAGGACTCCACACGGTAGTGAGATCTGAAGTTAGAAGCACATAGAGCAGCGTTATTCATTGTTCAACTCAATGTATTATCAATAATATTTCAAACATAAAATATATATTTAAAAGGGTTGCCAGTGTTATACTCTCATTGGGAGTGCAAGAAATACAAATGTTGAGTCCTTTCAAAATTAGTATTATCTTATTATAATGGAAAATGCCACAGGCACATAAGACAGTGGTATTTTCCAATAGCTTCTCTCGTTCACACGGCCATACAATTGTATTAGTTACAATCATCATTATAATGGTACCACTTTGCCTGTGAACATCTTTCGGGTGAGATCACAGTTCAGAAGACTACTGTACCTCCGTTTCACTTCTTCCTCAGTCTCTTCATGAATGTCACCTCATCTCTGTTTCTGATCCCATAACTGACAAGAAAACAATACAAGAAATGTTGTTTTCAGTTAACAAAACCATTACGCAATATACTCCATAATCACAATGGTGTTTGATTGAAACTTACTCCTTTAGTTTTATTTTGTCATCATCAAGCTTCTCTCCTTGAAATATGAGATGAAAGGTTCTCCATACGTATCTCCTGCACACAAAAAGCAAAACTGTGTGTGTGTGTGTGTGTGTGTGTGTGTGTGTGTGTGTGTGTGTGTGTGTGTGTGTGTGTGTGTGTGTGTGTGTGTGTGTGTATATATATATAACTATAGTTGTGGGGACAAGAAGGCAAAATGCTATTTCTAGGGAGTTAAGGGTTGAGGGTAGAATTAGTGTTAGGAGCTAGGGTTTGTTTTAGGGTAAGGGTTAGGAGCTAGGTTTAGGGTTAAGGTTTTCGGGTTAATTTTAAGAATAGGGTAAGTGTTACGGTTAGGTTTAGGGAAAATAGGATTTTGAATGGGACTGAATTGTGTGTCCCCACAAGGTTAGTGTGTGTGTGTGTGTGTGTGTGTGTGTGTGTGTGTGTGTGTGTGTGTGTGTGTGTGTGTGTGTGTGTGTGTGTGTGTGTGTGTGTGTGTGTGTTACCAGCTGACATGCTTCACCCCACCCTCCCGTTGCTGTTTCAGCTCCATGAACCTCTGGATGGCATTCTTCAAATCCAGCACCATAGCATTCTGCACCACCACTATGGCTGATCAACACACATTGGGATTTCACTTACACACACACACACACATTAGTATCATTCATTTGACCTGCTCAAATGAACAAAAATATGGTATTCTAGTAAGAAACATTAGTCAGAAACTCACGCATTACTTCGCCATCCGCTTTGCAAACACGGACAGTCATGGCTTGGCCATACTCCAGGGCAACCTGGGAATTCACCTCTTCCAGAGTCACCTGCAGGAAAGTGCAGGCAGTAGTGAGACATTGGTTAGGCTGGAGGACTTTACATCATCAAATAGATACATTTCACCAGTATGGATTAGGTCACCAACCTGAATGGGAAGGTCACAGAGTAGAGGGTCCTGTACAAGGCGAGCCAGTCCTTCTTCAAAGATGTCCAAGAATTCAGAGTGTGGCAATGTTTCTTCGTCCTCCTCATCTTCCTCTTCAACCTCCTCTGGTTGTTCATCCTCCACTTGGTTCATCTTTCCCTCTGCCTGTCCCAACTCCTCTTCCTTTACAGACAGTCCCTCGTCCAGGTGAAGGGACTGGGTCTCCTCCCCCATCATTTACACTGTGAATAGGAGTTTGTAGCTAAAGTTGCTGATCAGTTTGTTAGCTAGCTAGCTATTTCATGTAAGATTAGCTAGCTAGATAAACTAACAGATTTTCACACCTCATACTCTATTGATCAACGTGTACAGTAAAATATATATTACGCGATTACTAAAACATATATAAACTGTAGCATACAAATAAAGTATATTTGGTTAAGTCTGAATCTCTGCAATCCATGCTAAAACATTTCGCGACCAGCATGTACGTCACCTACAACATACCGGAGTCAAACTAGCCCGAGTGGAGGTTCTGAGTAGTACCGATTTGGGATACTGCTATTTCTATCATCATTGTTCCATTTCTAGGGCTCTTTTTCTAATATAATACAATATAGTTAACTCTAAGTATAAATTATATTTATTTTAAGAAAGAACCATAAAGAGCAAATGTTGTTTCTTACCGAACCTTTTTAGATGTAACAACGTTTCGCATGATTGTGGAGGTCAACAACGTTGTCAGGATGTGTATCATTTAGCTAAATGATTGAAATAGATGTATAAACTTAGCTACATTGTGAGATTCTGGCCAATTTAGTCAAAAGAACATGCTTCTGTTTTGTCCAACATGTGGGAATGTGTTGATTGTAGAGGAAGGACAGAAGTGCTATCGATTCGCCTGCAACACATGTCCGTACGTGCATAACATTACTAGGAAGGTAAAACTAACTTTTACTTAATTCCTAGACTTATTGCCAAGTAACGGATGTCTGTCATGTGTTCTCTCTTACAATGTGTCATTTTAAAACGTATTGATACATTAACATGTCCATCTTTCCCATAGGTAAACAACAGGAAGTATCCCAAACTGAAAGAGGTTGATGATGTGCTTGGTGGAGCTGCAGCCTGGGAAAATGTGGATTCCACGCCAGGTAAATTACCAAATCACCTGCATCATTTAGCTAACATTTCAATCATTATGTGGTCACTGGTCATCCACGTCTAAAATGATAGAACACTGGCTGGATTGTAGCCCAAAGGCTGGCAGATGGCATAGCTGGATTAGATTTGCCCAGCCTCCTGTGTCCACCACCAGACCTATAGAGGACAAGTGGTCATAATGGCCAATATTCACTGTTACTTATAGCCAGGTATGTATTTACTCTAACCCTCATATTTGTGTTCTTTAGAAAAATGTCCCAAGTGTGAACACCCCCGAGCATTCTTCATGCAGATTCAGACAAGATCTGCAGATGAACCGATGACAACGTTCTACAAATGCTGCAATTATGAGTGTGGACATCGCTGGAGAGACTAAACAGGTGTTCAATTGGATCTCTACCTGAGAACACTAGTTGAGTCAGCTAACCTGGTTTTATAGTGTATGTGCTGTAGCTAAATCTTCTGTTGTCATGCCAGACAGCTTTGACATAACAGTGAATAAACAGGCGTTTGCTAATAGCACAAATAGACTGGACCACACCATTGGCGCTGAGCGTGTTGGGGGAAAAGTAGCAAGAGTTGATGTAATATACACTTCTACTAAATATGCTTTATACACGAGTATGTCCTTGCTTTATTTAGCATTGTGATCAGTTAACTTCTCTTTGTGTTTCCGATTACATTCAGAAGTCAATTGCACTTCCAATTTATAGCTGAAGATACATCATTTGTGTTTGAGTAGTTGCCAAATGGCCAGAATCCATTGGTCATTTTATTTCTCCTAGATTTGTTTTACATACTATAAAAATTACTTTGTTTTTGGATCGAAAGAGTATGACTATCTGATGAATTACTAATAACATAAAATCACAAATACTGGTTTGTTTTGTTAAAATAACTGCACTGTATGCAACAGTAATGAGCCAACTCATCATTTAGATGTGCATGTTTATTATACAATTCTTTATTTTTTTGAGGGGGCAACAGACCAAACTATCTACCAACAACAAAGACCATCATTGTGCTTAAAGTTAAATACAATCCCTAAACTGTGCTTTTACTACATGTTCTTACACAGCTTCAAGCCACTTCTCACTGCATGTAGAAGATTCAAGAGCGTACAAAGTTAAGAGACCAGCCTGTGAAACATATCCATAAGAATGCATGTACATGCAGACATACTCCACCTGCCGTCAGTGTTTACTGTATATAAGCATGCTGGTTATTGGTAGTATTGAGAGGAGATGAGACTCAAATGAAGCAGACAAAAGATCTTGCATACCATATATTGGTGTACTTGGACTAGATCGAATACGTTAATATGAAGCAGGTGATAACATCACTTGAATCTGCATTCGAGATTACATTATTTCAGCCAAGACTTGGTGACGAACTTGCTTTTGTACACCTGTATCTCTATGGCATCTCACACTAACATGCATCAGAGCAATAGTGATCAAACCTAGACAAGGAACACTAAAGAGAAAGAGCAGATTGTGGCTTTGAGACCTTAACTTTGCTTGAACAGATAATGTAGCAGGTTTATGCACAGAAATGCTAAATATGGAAAAAATTATTTGAGATGAGGTTGAATGTGAAGGACATTCTGTTTATCATTAAATAAGTTATGTAACACATCAAAAAAGGTAGTAAAACACTGACGAGGGAAAAACCCTGGATGCACTCTACTTGAATTATTCCCTCTGAACATCAGCTGACAGACATGACCAGTGAAAGGATAATCTGTTTTGGATTGGGCAGGACAGAGTAGTGTGTGGGCCAGCAGCACAGGTTGACACACATTGGCCTCGTGACACAGACTGGACATATGGCCTGAGAGAGGACGAGTGCACAAAATTACAGTAATATCATGCAGAGCGCTTCATCATTCTAATGTGCCCCTCCAGCAGAGCGGATTGGACTATGCCAGCCAGGTCGGCTTCGCTCTGTTCCCTTCCTATACGGAAAAATACAAGGAAACCTGTTTTTTCAGGGTGGACTGATAGATCAACTAGAAAATCTCAGCCTCTGACATGTGCTTGGTTATGGTGCTCGGTGACTGCATGGATGTTGAAGCTCAGTGTAGCAGTGCATCAGTGACAGGTGATGTGTTTGTGGAAAGTACAGGATTATGAGTAAAGATCAGGTTCACTCAGACATTTCATTTGACACCAAGCCACATGTAAATTATCCTTAATATGACATATAGTCCAAGTTGTTGACAAAAGTCTTACAAAAACTAGCTAGTCTCCTTACCGGTTGGGTCTTAATGATAATGAAGCTTGGCAAGCAAGGCTATAAAGTATCTAACTGAATGACAGTCCAAACCGCTTAAATAAATAAAAACGGTACATTAAAGTCATGGCAATTATGGTTTTATGAATGTATGAAATTTCACATGGGAACTTGTGCAGTCGCAATAACATTATACAAGCACACATTTTCTTCATTATCAAAATTGAATACATTAATATGGACATGACTGGCATTATTGTGTAACAGCTCTAGCAAAAATCACTGGACATCAGGTGACTATCTAAAGCACAGAGAGAATTAAAAAAGACAGTAACACGTACTTCTCTCACTTAAGTGAGAAAAACTAAATAAATTAAACTCAGTCTTACCGACTCGAGTTTGTCCTGACAAATCTGATACATGGTTATTTCCTTGTAACATTTGAACTGGATATACATTGAGGTTGTAGGACAAACAAGGTGATAGAACATAAACATAAAGTAGGTTTCAGACATGGACGTAACCTTCATTGTCCTCAATATTAACATGTTAAAATACATTAAATAATTACAAAAACAACAACATACTGACCCTGCAATTGCTGATTGCTGACGATTTTGATTAAAGTGACAAATATTTACAGCTTTCCCAAAGTGTGACCTTTCTCTACCCCTCAAGTTTGCTCCATAAATGTCAAATTCAAAGCCTTCCCGTAACCAAAGACCTTTTTATAAAGTATGCAAGATGTACCGTGTCTACAACTCATCTTTTCTCAATTGTTATAGGTTTCTGTTTTTAGATCAGGTTCAGTCCTGTGTGACGTGTCTATCTAGCACTTATCTAAATGCCTGTACATAAGTGTAAGTGAGTCTAGACAATATATATATCAGAGGTGGCTGGTGGGAGGAGTTATAGGAGGACAAGCTCATTGTAATGGCTGGAATGGAATCAATGGAATAGTACCAAACAAGTCGAACACATGGACAACGTGTTGGACTCCGTTCCATGGATTCCATTCCAGCCATTACAATGAGCCTGTCCTCTTACAGCTCCTCCCACCAGCCTCCTTTGATATACAGTAAGTATAGTGAGTGTGAACAAGTGCTTTAGAAAGTGAGGGTAAAGTTAGGAGGGCTAAATTAAGCACGACACACTGAGCAAATGTTGGCGAAAGAACATAGGCTGCAACTACAACCATGAGGAGCTGTGAGTTAATGTGTGCATAAGATACAGTGGGGCAAAAAAGTATTTAGTCAGCCACCAATTGTGCAAGTTCTCCCACTTAAAAAGATGAGGCCTGTAATTTTCATCATAGGTACACTTCAACTATGACAGACAAAATGAGAAAAAGAAATCCAGAAAATCACATTGTAGGATTTTTAATGAATTTATTTGCAAATTATGGTGGAAAATAAGTATTTGGTCACCTACAAACAAGCAAGATTTCTAGCTATCACAGACCTGTAACTTCTTCTTTAAGAGGCTCCTCTGTCCTCCACTCGTTACCTGTATTAATGGCACCTGTTTGAACTTGTTATCAGTATAAAAGACACCTGTCCACAACCTCAAACAGTCACACTCCAAACTCCACTATGGCCAAGACCAAAGAGCTGTCAAAGGACACCAGAAACAAAATTGTAGACCTGCACCAGGCTGGGAAGACTGAATCTGCAATAGGTAAGCAGCTTGGTTTGAAGAAATCAACTGTGGGAGCAATTATTAGGAAATGGAAGACATATAAGACCACTGATAATCTCCCTCGATCTGGGGCTCCACGCAAGATCTCACCCCGTGGGGTCAAAATGATCACAAGAACGGTGAGCAAAAATCCCAGAACCACACGGGGGACCTAGTGAATGACCTGCAGAGAGCTGGGACCAAAGTAACAAAGCCTACCATCAGTAACACACTACGCCGCCAGGGACTCAAATCCTGCAGTGCCAGACGTGTCCCCCTGCTTAAGCCAGTACATGTCCAGGCCCGTCTGAAGTTTGCTAGAGAGCATTTGGATGATCCAGAAGAAGATTGGGAGAATGTCATATGGTCAGATGAAACCAAAATAGAACTTTTTGGTAAAAACTCAACTCGTCGTGTTTGGAGGACAAAGAATGCTGAGTTGCATCCAAAGAACACCATACCTACTGTGAAGCATGGGGGTGGAAACATCATACTTTGGGGCTGTTTTTCTGCAAAGGGACCAGGACGACTGATCCGTGTAAAGGAAAGAATGAATGGGGCCATGTATCGTGAGATTTTGAGTGAAAACCTCCTTCCATCAGCAAGGGCATTGAAGATGAAACGTGGCTGGGTCTTTCAGCATGACAAGGATCCCAAACACACCGCCCGGGCAACAAAGGAGTGGCTTCGTAAGAAGCATTTCAAGGTCCTGGAGTGGCCTAGCCAGTCTCCAGATCTCAACCCCATAGAAAATCTTTGGAGGGAGTTGAAAGTAAGTGTTGCCCAGCAACAGCCCCAAAACATCACTGCTCTAGAGGAGATCTGCATGGAGGAATGGGCCAAAATACCAGCAACAGTGTGTGAAAACCTTGTGAAGACTTACAGAAAACGTTTGACCTCTGTCATTGCCAACAAAGGGTATATAACAAAGTATTGAGATAAACTTTTGTTATTGACCAAATACTTATTTTGCACCATAATTTGCAAATAAATTCATTAAAAATCCTACAATGTGATTTTCTGGATTTTTTTTCTCATTTTGTCTGTCATAGTTGAAGTGTACCTATGATGAAAATTACAGGCCTCTCTCATCTTTTTAAGTGGGAGAACTTGCACAATTGGTGGCTGACTAAATACTTTTTTGCCCCACTGTGTATATATATATATATATACACACGTGTCTGTCTGTTGGTGGTTAGCAGATACGCTTGTATGTGTAGATGTAGCCCTTGCAGTAAGGGCAGGTGTGTATCACATCCTTGAGATCATCAATCAGACAGGGAATCAAGCAGCAGCCCAGATCACACCTGTGGTAGAGGAGAGAGAAAATAAATGACGAAACAAACCACCAGAGAATACAGACCAAAATCAATAGTCTTATTATAGCTAACAACCCGCTGCTCGCCTTCATTTCATTCTGTGGTGTTTGGCCTGAAATCAAATATTTCCTGCCGTAGTATACTATTCTGTGTTTATACCATGGCATTGTTGAATACTCGTTTCTGATTGGCTTGAAGGTCATTCTAGAGCGTGCATTATTTCCTTATGACGCATGGTAGAATTCAATGGCTACTTCATTCTTATATGTTCTATGCGTGAGCTGCTTTTGAAAGCAAAAGTTTAATTGAAAACATTGGCATTGTTGCATTCGATTTTCATAACAGCAAGCAGGACTGATGGTTTGGTTAGCTATACTAGCAAGTCTGTTTGGTTACCGAGGCAACTACTCTCACCACAGTGTCTTCAGAAAGTATTCACACCCCGTGACTTTTCCAGATTTTGTTGTGTTACAGCCTGAACTTAAATTGGATTCAATTGAGATTTAATGAACAGATCGTTTTTTTCTCTCCAATTTTCACCTAAAATGACATACCCAAATCTAATTGCCTGTAGCAAGGATATGCATATAATTGGTACCATTTGAAAGGAAATACATTGTTGCTGTGATAAAAGCCTTTTGTTGTTGTGCACTCATGGTATTTTTTTTACTGTAAATTGGGCAATGCAATTTAACACTCGCATCCGACCCGGAAGCCAGCCGCACCAATGTGTCGGAGGAAACACCATACACCTAGCGACCTGGTCAGCGTGCACTGCGCCCGGCCCACCACAGGAGTCACTAGTGCGCGATGAGACAAGGATATCCCTACCGGCCAAACCCTCCCTAACCCGGACGACGCTGGCCAATTGTGCGTCGCCCCATGGACCTCCCGGTCGCGAGGCCCAATCCAACATGATTTCTGCCACGCTCAAAACAACTTAACTTGGACCTGGGAAATCTGACTTCAGTGAGTTCAAGACAACTAGGAACTCTGGGGGGAAAAACGAGCCCCGGCTGTGGAATTAAGTTTTAAACAGTCATCCAACTCAGAATTGTAAGTCAGGAACTCGGGCCTCTTTCTCGAGCTACGACCTGAAGATCACTGACGTAATCACTGAAGCAACATAAATCCAGAGAATGCCAGACTTTGATGACAAAATTTGCCCACAAAGGACCGCTGCGCCACCTTCCTGTTCAAGTGAGCACAGCATAACAAGGTGAGTCCACAAATGTGTTGTATGCTGCTGCATAAATTATGTAATATGCCAGGGAGATATGTATACAGTAGCTAAGAAAGTAATACTAAGTGTATGTTGTGTAGTAAGCTTGTGTAGTAGCCCATGTGCCTCACCCTATTTCACCTACTGCCCTGACTTTGTGGTGCACATGTGGACTATAACCTGTTTTAGAGAAATGTAATCATTGAATATTGTAAGACCTTTCATTGTCTGCTTATGTGCCCTTTATTTATCCTACAGTTCTGACTTGGTGTACAGAGAGATCACTGTAAGAACGGCCCATGTTCTGAATTCTGCCGCAGTACATTTCAAAGGTGCTGAACAAATAGTTATATTGACTACGTCTGTCCTAGCGCACTGATTGTCTTAATCGAAATTACGGATTGCCTCTTATCCGCTTATTGTCCCCTTATGCCACAGTTTGTACATCTCAATTGTCAGTAGAAACCACATTTGTTTAAGCAAGTCAGCCATATCAGCTATGTTTTTTAAAAGGCAGTAAATGGGGCTGAATGAACTGTTTTGCTGCCAGACAAGGCTCCACTGATAGCCAGCTGTAGCACAGGTAAGGTGTTGGGACTGCTTTTGGGATTCTGATGTTAGGACAGCTTTATGTAGGCCCTAACGGTTTGTGGACACCATTTGTCACCTTTATAGTGCAATTAATTTATTGTTTAGTGTTGTGGCTTCGCTGGCTTGCAACCCCCCCCCCCCCCCAAAAAAAAGATTGCATGCTGAAATCGCCACTGCCCACACATACATTGTATGGTCCCTCAGTCGAGCAGTGAATTTCAAACACAGGTTCAACCACAAAGACCAGGGAGGTTTTCCAATGCCTCTCAAAGAAGGGCACCTATTAGTAGACAGGTAAAAAAAAAAAACAGACATTAAATATTCCTTTGAGCATGGTGAAGTTATTAATTACACTTTGGATGGTGTATCAACACACCCAGTCACTATAAAGATATAGGCGTCCTTCCTAACTCAATTGCCGGAGAGGAAGGAAACCGCTCAGGGATTTCACCATGAAGCGAATGGGTGACATTAAAACAGTTAGAGTTTAATGGTGAGGATGGAGCAACAACATTGTAGTTACTCCACAATACTGACCTGATATTTTTGAGCATAGTGGTGGCTCCATCATGTTATGGGTATTCTTGTAGTCATTAAGGACTGGGGAGTTTCAGGATAAAAATGAAACAGAATGGAGCTAAGCACAGGGAAAATCCTAGAGGAAATCCTGGTTCAGTCTGCTTTCCACCAGACAGTGGGAGACAAAAATGGTGGTCTCGCAAAGCTCAACAACCAATTTGACAGAGTTTGAAGAATTTAGAAAATAATAAAAATGGGCAAATGTTGCACAATCCAGGTGTGGAAAGCTCTTCGAGACTTACCCAGAAAGACTGTAATCGCTGCTTCTACAAGGTATTGACTCAGTGGTGTGATTACTCATGTAAATTAAATATTTCTGTATTTCATTTAACCTCTTGACGATAGGGGTCAGATTTTTTATTTTATTTTAAATAACGTTCCCAAGGTAAACGGACTATTATTTCTCAGGTCCAGATCGTAGAATATGCATATAATTGACAGATTAGAATAGAAAACACTCCAAAGTTTCCAAAACTGTCAAAATATTGTCTGTGAGTATAACAAAACTGATTCTGCAGGTGAAAACCTGAGAAAATCTAACCCGGACGTGATTTTCTTTCTTTTTTTATCTGTGTTTCCTGGCCCGTGTTTCTTCCATTTAAAGGGGTATCAACCAGATTACTTATCCAATGGCTTCCTCAGGCTGTGACCAGGCTTTAGACATAGTTTCAGGCTTTTATTTTGAAAAACGAGCGAGATTTTTAAAATAGTCAGGTGTCCTCTGATTACTTCCTGTGCGCGAGAGGGGTAGCTCCCCATTTTCTTTTTCTCTCTTATTGAATAGGTTACGGTCCGGTTGAAATATTATCGATTATGTTTGTTAAAAACAACCTGAGGATTGATTATAAAAAACATTTGACATGTTTCTACGAACATTACGGATACTTTTTGGAATTTTCGTCGAACGGAACGAGGCTTTGGTTTTCTGAACATAACGCGCAACCAAAATGGCGTTTTTTTTGTTATAAAAGTAATATTTATCGAACAAAAAGAACATTTGTGTAACTGGGAGTCTCGTGAGTGCAAACATCCGAAGATTATCAAAGGTAAGCGATTCATTTTCAAAATAGTAATATTTTGCGCCCTGCAATTCAGCGGTTGTTTAGGAAAATGATCCCGTAGCGCAGAGAAGTTAACAAATTTGCTAACATTTCTAAAAACATGTTTTCACTTTGTCATTATAGGGTATTATGTGTAGATGGGTGAGAATAAAAAATAACACATTTAATACATTTTTAATTCAGGCTGTAACAACAAAATATTGAATAAGTCAAGGGGTATGAATACTTTCTGAAGGCACTGTACCTAGGAAACTTGTTAGCTACTTCAGTGGATGTTGAACACATTTCTACCTGCAAATGAACACATTTCTAGCAGCAAATGTGTTCAATTATAGCTATGGTGTGAAAGAGATAATCAACTCTGGGCTTTATGCGTTCTCTGGAAAAAATAATGTAACTAACATGTCGTGGAACACACCTTCCAACGTTGTTTATTATTTTCCATAGAACGCATAGCCACTTGTTGGTTATCCCTTACATAACCTATATACAATGTAGTACACCAATTCTTCCTCTTACCCAACAAAGAAGCAGAAGAGGCAGAAGACAGCATTCATGAGGCCCACGCTGTGGTTGATGCGGGTGATGATGGGCTGCTGGCAGTGGTGACACACAGTCTGTACGGGTGCTGTCTGGAATATCTCCCCCTGTAGCACGGTCACTGTGGTAGCTGTCCCAGGGGGTGCCAGCACCGTGTGAGCCGTCTGACCTGTCACAGGCCCAAATTGAATGGGCCCCGGGCCATAGTGCCCCGGGCCAAAGTGCCCCGGGCCATAGTGCCCCGGGCCAAAGTGACCCGGCGGAGGGTAGAAGCCACCTGTAGGATAAAAACACAAGGAGGTATGTACTGTATATAGGTGCTATGCCAAACGACATGGGTATGCATTTAGAGTCACCCATCTTATTTCATTCCCTCTGTAGACCAGTGTATGCCTACCATGTGGTATGGGCATGGCCCCATCTCCTGGGACGTGTGGCGGCAAGAAGCCTGGCTGTAGCGTGGCCTCGTAGGGTGGAGGGCCATAGTCTGGAGGCAGGGAGGGCCCCTGAGGAGGACCCGTCGTTACAGGGACCACCGAGCCTGGGAGAGAAAACAGACAAACAAGTAGGATTTATTAGTGAGCTTTCACAGCAATGATTGATTGAAGAAACATGACTTATGTTTGGCTTAAATCAAGTAAGGCATTGGCCCATTATTGAGAACATGCATCATCATCTGTTACTCAGGCCAGAATATCCGCACTAGTTCTTTTTCATAGCTTTACAATTCTCAAGGATTTGTTACGTAGTTTGTAACAAATACACTTTGTTGATCACATTCCTTTGGCTGGTCGAAAAAGTATTTTGTTGTAAGGAAACCTGGGATGGAGGGGGAGCCCAGACAAAGAAAGATTTGTTCACAGACAGGGCCCACTTTCAAGGTTTCCCTGGTGATGTTTCTCTAGGCCTTTCTCTAACCAGCCACACAAGAGCTGATATGGGAGGCAATTATGCAAATTCACACCAGTTTCCCTACAGCTAGTCAGCTACAGTGCAAATACTAAATCAGCAGCCCAGTCAAAGAAACCAGATGGTATTTTGAAGTTCACAGGTTTGCCTGTGCGTGGTTCCTACCCTGGACTTCTGTCCATTTGTAAAATAGTCTCTTAAAATGTGTCTCTTTTTGTAGTCTTGTCCCAAACTAAATGTTTCCCTCCACATCATACACAATAAGAGACAGTTATAGAATAATTGTACCCGGAATGGCTGGCTGTCCATTCTTCTCCTCGATACGAGGGGCGCTGGGACCTCCGGGGTAGGGAGGAGGGGGGTCGCTGGACATGCTGGCTGGACCTTTGGATGGGGGGGGCCTGGGGTAGAAGCTCCACTCACCACTGGCCTTGGACTCACTCAGCCACTCTGTGAAAAGAACACGCACACAGGCTTATCAGTTCACTGAGTCAGTTCAATACCCACACACTGCAACATGATACAGCAGCTGTCTCGCACTTCAGCTACTGATGCATTCAAATAAATTTACTTATGACATTTTGTCTCAGTATTGACTCGTCTTGGTAGACCCTAGATCTTTTCAATCAAGTGAATTGGTATGATAAATATGATGGATGCAGACAACATTCAACAGTATTGCTGGATAACGCTGGGTTTAGGCTAAGGCTAGGCTACTGCCTCTGAGGCCTCTAGAATATTACATTTGCAGGGATTTAAGACAAAAACAATGGCAATTGCTTTCAATCCACCCTTTACCTAAATGTGTGTTAGATGATAAACATTAGTAATGTTAATTATCCTTACACACTCACGACAGCAAACATTAGGGAGTTTAGCAATGAGTTGGCAGTCTGAGTTTCCACCTATAGAGCCTGTTCTTCTGTCAGGTCCAACAGCCTATAAGAAAAAGGGAGAGAGAAAAAAGATGACAAAAGTTTATTGCATGTGGTCCTATTTGGAAATTGCAATTTCTACTTTCTCAGCCAAATGAAAAACACTAACAGTATGCAGCCATTAACAAGTGCTAGGTTAATTATAGACAACTTGCTTCTCTCAAACATTGGTGCAATAACATTTAGTCTCCAAGATACTAACACATGCATGCCTATTAATCACAGTCGACTGCATCATGGCATTTATATGACTTCAATTCATTCACCTGACAACACAAGCGCTTACCCAAGACAATCTCAGTAGCCTTTAAATAAAACAAGCACATTGCCACACAAATGGAGCAGCAAAGCTGTCTTGTGTAACCAACTTAGCCTGTGTCAATGAGAAATTTAGCATAAAGAAGATTGACTGGCCAAATGACACAGGAGAAGCTGACAATATTGGAACAGTGTAGAACTAGATATCAAATTATATTTGTCACATGCACCGAATACAACAGGTACCTTACCATGAAATGCTTACTTACAAGCCCTTAACCAACAATGCAGTTTAAAGAAAATACACAACAACAAAAAGATAGAATAACAAATAATTAAATAATTAAAGAGACGCAGTAAATAACAATAGCGGGGCTATATACAGGGGGTACCGGTACAGAGTCAATGTGTGGAGGCAATGCAAATAGTCTGGGTAGCCATTTGATTAGCTGTTCAGGAGTTTTATGGCTTGGGGGTAGAAGCTATTTAGAAGCCTCTTGGACCTAGACATGGCGCTCCGGTACCGCTTGCCATGCGGTAGAAGAGAGAACAGTCTAGGACTAGGGTGGCTGGAGTATTTGACCATTTTTATCGCCTTCCTCTGACACCTCCTGGTATAGAGGTCCTGGATGGCAGGAAGTTTGGCCCTGGTGATGTACTGGGCCGTACGCACTACCCTCTGTAGTGCCTTGCGGTTGGAGGTCAAGCAGTTGCCATACCAGGCAGTGATGCAACCCGTCAGGATGCTCTCGATGGTGCATCTGTAAAACCTCTTGAGGATCTGAGGACCCATGCCAAATCTTTTCATTCTCCTGAGGGGGAATAGGTTTTGCCCTCTTCACGACTGACTGTCTTGGTGTGCTTGGACCGTGTTAGTTTGTTGGTGATGTGGACCCCAAGGAACTTGAAGATCTCAATCTGCTCCACTACAGCCCCATCGATGAGAATGGGTGCGTGCTCGGTCCTCCTTTTCCTGTAGTCCACAATCATCTCCTTTGTCTTGATCATGTTGAGGAAGAGGTTGTTGTCCTTGCACCACACAGCCAGGTCTCTGACCTCCTCCCTATAGGCTGTCTTATCGTTGTCGGTGATCATGCCTACCCCTGTTGTGTCATCAGCAAACTTAAATGATGGTGTTGGAGTAGTGCCTGGCCGTGCAGTCATGAGTGAACAGGGAGTACAGGAGGGGACTGAGCACGCACCACTGAGGGGCCCCCATGTTGAGGATCAGCGTGGCGGATGTGTTGTTACCTACCCTTACCACCTGGGGGCGGCCCATCAGGAAGTCCAGGATCCAGTTGCAGAGGGAAGTGTTTAGTCCCAGGGTCCTTAGCTTAGTGATGAGCTGAGGAATAGCATTCTCACATAGGTGTTCCTTTTGTTCAGGTGTGAAAGGGCAGTGTGATGTGCAATAGAGATTGCATCATCTGTGGATCTGTTGGGGCGGTATGCAAATTGGAGTGGGTCTAGGGCTTCTTGGATAATGGTGTTGATGTGAGCCATGACCAGCCTTTCAAAGCATTTCATGGCTACAGACGGGAGTGCTACAGGTCGGTAGTCATTTAGGCAGGTTACTTTAGTGTTCTTGGGCACAGGGACTATGGTGGTCTGCTTGAAACATGTTGGTATTACAGACTCATATGTCATCTCAGCAATGCAGCGCAATTAACTTGGCTACAGATTAGCCTAACACTTTCCCTAACAGACTCTACAACAACGTAAACCTCACCTGACTACTACACGTGTCTGAAAACAAACACAGCCTAGCCTTGGGAGCAGGACACTGCTATGCCACCAGCTGTCCAGTCCTGCCATCCATACTTCAGCCTACTAGGCTTCACTTTCCCAGGTCAGCTGACCAGGCCTGTGAGAGATCACTATGCATGTCAGGGCGTCTCTAATGTGAACATAAAATGATTTAGAGGCTGGCCCGCCTGCTCCAAAACAAACAGTCAGAATGCCAGACAGTGCAATAAAAATAAGCCTGTCAAATGACTTGGTAATCTAAGGCAGTGATACGGCAGAGGAGAACTATCCAACCAGTTAGTGAGTGTGATGTGAAGACTGATTAAGCTGGGGAAATTACAGGAATGTCCAGGGTAGGATAGAAATAAAAATGTACAAATGCATGGCATCTGAATGTACGCCACAATTCTTTAAGAGCTAGGCTAAGTTAATACCCGTATTGTACCCAAGGCAACCTAGATGAGGCCAGGAATTTGCACTTGCGCTGTTTGGAAAGTAAGCATTTAAGCGTCGTACATTAGAACAGCATCAGAAATTCAGAATCAGAGTACAGAACACTTAGGTTTAAGGGACATCCAGAGACGCTTCAGTCATGCACTTCATTATGTCTGGATGAGTTTGATTTGATCACAAACAGTTAAAACAGGCCTTCATTTGTTATAACATAACACTGAATTCCATCAAAGTAATTGAGGACCAATGATGGTGATGTTACAAAAAAACTGCCATTGCCAATTTATGTTTAAGTAGAATATGAATGAGCCATCATCATTTTCAATAATTTACCTTAAAAAAAAAAGCTAAACTACACTATTTTGTCATATGGAACTGAATCGGGGGGTGACATACAACAAAACCAGCATAGTTCTCTCTAGTTAGGCAACTTTCTAGAAAGCTTCATCCATCCTTTTCCTGAATCCTCTTGATATAGTAACGTTATTTACATAGATGATCCGCTCAACCCACCAAACTCTCTTTACGTTTTGTAGCTAGCTATCTATCTAGACATCGACACAGTTTATATCAAACATCAATTGCTAGCTCGTCGTTACTGCATTTAGGACTTGTTGACGTGAGAGAAGCCTTGATTTGACTGGACGTTTACATCAGCTAGCTAACGTTATACAACGGTCTGCCTAGTTAGTATAGTTGCTACTGTAGCTAGTTAGGTATCTAGTTAGATATTATTGTCATCAGTGAAAATGGAACATTTCAAAAGAACAGTCATGTAACGTTAGCTAGCTCACATTGAGTAACATCAGTTTAAAACTAAACGGAGATTAACGTTAGCTAGTTACGTTAGCTAGCTGATAGCCTCTCAAATATTGTTTCCTAGTTATCTCTACACGGGATTTACCTGATGTGTTGTCTCTTCCACACAATTGGAATTGGGTGATGACGATAGCTATATCCCAAGCCTGTTCGTAGGGAAGTCAAATGATGGCAACCGTTAGCTAGTCTGTTTATCATGAATCTACTCAACATCCGCCTCTTGTGGTGCTTTCACGACAACTGGGAACTCGGCGAAAAAAACGAGGTCAAAGCACGACGACGGTGAGCTTCAGGTCGGAAAGTCGGAGCTCTAGAAAGATGCAGCGTTCAAAACTCGGAAAGAAATCAGTTAAATTCAGATGGGCTTTATTGGCATGGGAAACATGTTTACATTGCCAAAGCAAGTGAAATAGTATTTACAGTGTTGTTTGTGCTCCACAGGTTGCCCTTTTCACATGGCAACGGCCACAAATCTCGCTGCTTTGATTGCACACTGCTGTATTTCGCCTAACAGATATGGGAGTTTATCAATGTTTGATTTGTTTTCAAAATCTTTGTGGTTCTGTGTGAAATATGTATCTAATGTGGTCATACATTTGGCAGGAGGTTAGGAAGTGCAGCTCAGTTTCCACCATTATTTTTGTGGGCACACAGTCTGTCTTCTCTCAAGATCCAAGTCTGACTATGGCAGCCTCTCTCAGTAGCAAGGCTATGCTCACTGAGTCTGTAACGTACATAGTCAAGGTTTTTCTTAATTTTGTGTCAGTCACCGTGATAAGATATTCTGCCACTGTGTACTCTATGTTTAGGGACAGATCGCATTCCAATTTGCAAAAAAAATTGGGTTGATTCTTTCCAGTGTGTCAAGCAATTATCTTTTTGCTTTCTCATCATTTGTTTGGGTTGAATTGTGTTGCTCTTCCTGTGGGGTCTGTTTGTGAACAGAACCAGCTGGCTGAGGGGACTCTTCTGTAGGTGTTTCACCTGTCTTTGTGATTGTCTCCACCCCCCTCCAGGTGTCACCCATCTTCCCCATGATCCCCTGTGTATTTATCCCTGTGTTCTCTGTTTCCAGTTTGTTTTAGTTTCGTCAAGCCTACCAGTGGTTTTCCCCTCTGCTCCGGTCTCTCGATTGTTCCACTTTCCTAGTTTTCCTGGTGTTGACCATTCTGCCTGCCGTCCTGTACCTTTGCCCCACCTTTCTGGATTACTGACCTCTGCCTGCCCTTGACTGTTAAGTAATCTGTAAATGTAGTGCAGAGGCTATCTTCTAGGCTTGATGTGCATTCCCCGTAATACACTCATGTCCCTCGTGGACTGGCTGGTACTGTACACGAAGCATCCTCCATTCAGGCTGTAAAGGCATAATTTTCCTCCTTAACTAGCTACATTGACAAGAATGCTGGAAAAAACACACAAATATGTTCTGACACCGGTGGCTGAATGTGTTGTGCAACATCCTAAATTGCCAAAAAAATAAAATCAGATAGTGAGTGTGATGTGAACACTGATTAGGCTGGGGAAATTACAGGACTTTCAAGGGTAGGACAAAATAAGAATATACAAATGCATGGCATCTGAATGTATGGCACAGTTCTATAAGAGCTAGGCTAAGTTATCTGTATTTAGCCCAAGGCAACCTAGATGAGGTCATGAGTTTGCACTTTACAGTTTAATCTAACAGAACATGCATTTAGGCCTCATGCATGATTAGAACAGATTTAGAATCAGAGTACAGAAGAATTAGGCTATTATGTCTGGATGAGTTTGATTAGATCACAAACAGTTGCTATAACTTTACCTTGACTTGATTTTGATTTTGTTGATTCCAGCCTACAAACAGAAACTAAAACAACAAGCTCCCGCGCTCAGGTCTGTTCAACGCTGGTCCGACCAATCTGATTCCACGCTTCAAGACTGCTTCGATCACGCGGATTGGAATATGTTCCGCATTGCGTCCAACAACAATATTGACGAATATGCTGATTCGGTGAGCGAGTTCATTAGGAAGTGCATTGACGATGTCGTACCCACAGCAACGATTAAAACATTCCCAAACCAGAAACCGTGGATTGACGGCAGCATTCGCGTGAAACTGAAAGCGCGAACCACTGCTTTTAACCAGGGCAAGGTGACCGGAAGCATGACCGAATACAAACAGTGTAGCTATTCTCTCCGCAAGGCAATCAAACAGGCTAAGTCCCAGTACAGAGACAAAATCGAGTCGCAATTCAACAGCTCAGACACAAGAGGTATGTGGCAGGGTCTACAGTCAATCACGGATTACAAAAAGAAAACCAGCCCCGTCGCGGACCAGGATGTCTTGCTCCCAGACAGGCTAAACAACTTTTTTGCCCGCTTTGAGGACAATACAGTGCCACTGACACGGCCCCCTACCAAAACCTGCGGGCTCTCCTTCACTGCAGCCGAGGTGAGTAAAACATTTAAACGTGTTAACCCTCGCAAGGCTGCAGGCCCAGACGGCATTCCCAGCCGCGTCCTCAGAGCATGCGCAGACCAGCTGGCTGGTGTGTTTACGGACATATTCAATCAATCCTTATCCCAGTCTGCTATTCCCACATGCTTCAAGAGGGCCACCATTGTTCCTGTTCCCAAGAAAGCTAAGGTAAACGACTACCGCCCCGTAGCACTCACTTCCGTCATCATGAAGTGCTTTGAGAGACTAGTCAAGGACCATATCACCTCCACCCTACCGGACACCCTAGACCCACTCCAATTTGCTTACCGACCCAATAGGTCCACAGACGACGCAATCGCAACCACACTGCACACTGCCCTAACCCATCTGGACAAGAGGAATACCCATGTGAGAATGCTGTTCATCGATTACAGCTCAGCATTTACATTTACATTTAAGTCATTTAGCAGACGCTCTTATCCAGAGCGACTTACAAATTGGTGCATTCACCTTATGATATCCAGTGGAACAACCACTTTACAATAGCGCATCTAACTCTTTTAAGGGGGGGGGGGGGGGGTTAGAAGGATTACTTTCTCCTATCCTAGGTATTCCTTAAAGAGGTGGGGTTTCAGGTGTCTCCGGAAGGTGGTGATTGACTCCGCTGACCTGGCGTCGTGAGGGAGTTTGTTCCACCATTGGGGTGCCAGAGCAGCGAACAGTTTTGACTGGGCTGAGCGGGAACTTTTTTAACACTTAACACCATAGTACCCTCCAAACTCGTCATCAAGCTCGAGACCCTGGGTCTCGACCCCGCCCTGTGCAACTGGGTCCGGGCCGCCCCCAGGTGGTGAGGGTAGGTAACAACATCTCCACCCCGCTGATCCTCAACACTGGGGCCCCACAAGGGTGCGTTCTGAGCCCTCTCCTGTACTCCCTGTTCACCCACGACTGCGTGGCCATGCACGCCTCCAACTCAATCATCAAGTTTGCGGATGACACTACAGTGGTAGGCTTGATTACCAACAACGACGAGACGGCCTACAGGGAGGAGGTGAGGGCCCTCGGAGTGTGGTGTCAGGAAAATAACCTCACACTCAACGTCAACAAAACAAAGGAGATGATTGTGGACTTCAGGAAACAGCAGAGGGAGCACCCCCCTATCCACATCGACGGGTCAGTAGTGGAGAAGGTGGAAAGTTTTAAGTTCCTCGGTGTACACATCACGGACAAACTGAATTGGTCCACCCACACAGACAGCGTCGTGAAGAAGGCGCAGCAGCGCCTCTTCAACCTCAGGAGGCTGAAGAAATTCGGCTTGTCACCAAAAGCACTCACAAACTTCTACAGATGCACAATCGAGAGCATCCTGTCGGGCTGTATCACCGCCTGGTACGGCAACTGCTCCGCCCACAACCGTAAGGCTCTCCAGAGGGTAGTGAGGTCTGCAGAACGCATCACCGGGGGCAAACTACCTGCCCTCCAGGACACCTACACCACCCGATGTCACAGGAAGGCCATAAAGATCATCAAGGACAACAACCACCCAAGCCACTGCCTGTTCACCCCGCTATCATCCAGAAGGCGAGGTCAGTACAGGTGCATCAAAGCAGGGACCGAGAGACTGAAAAACAGCTTCTATCTCAAGGCCATCAGACTGTTAAACAGCCACCACTAACATTTAGCGGCCGCTGCCAACATACTGACTCAACTCCAGCCACTTTAAAAATGGGAATTGATGGAAATTATGTAAAAATGTACCACTAGCCACTTTAAACAATGCCACTTAATATAATGTTTACATACCCTACATTACCCATCTCATATGTATATACTGTACTCTATATCATCTACTGCATCTTGCCATTACATTGCCATCTTTATGTAATACATGTACCACTAGCCACTTTAAACTATGCCACTTTATGTTTACATACCCTACAGTACTCATCTCATATGTATATACCGTACTCTATACCATCTACTGCATCTTGCCTATGCCGTTCTGTACCACCACTCATTCATATATCTTTATGTACATATTCTTTATCCCTTTACACTTGTGTGTGTATAAGGTAGTAGTTGTGGAATTGTTAGGTTAGATTACTTGTTGGTTATTACTGCATTGTCGGAACTAGAAGCACAAGCATTTCGCTACACTCGCATTAACATCTGCTAACCATGTGTATGTGACTAATAAAATTTGATTTGATTTGATTTGATTTGATTTGACATCCAATTAGTGAGCAACAAAGTAATTGAGGATCAATGTTGACACCATGGTGGAAAATTGTGTTTCATAAAGAATGTATGCATAATTTCCCTGTTTTCTTCTGCCTTTTCCACTCCACTCTCACTCCAATATCACATAGCATCGTTTAGTGATAGTTCGCACTTAAACACTATGGCAAAATATTCACGTTACATGTCTCACATTCACCAAGTTAGCATGTAGGCCTATCCTCTTCAAACCTTATGTTCTGGGGAGTTTGGCGTATCAAACAGAGAAGACAGCGTACAAGATGTTGATACTCATGTGATACAGGCCTACCCACTAGCCAGAGCATGTAGGGATGCCTCCTGCTGGCTGGCATTTGAAAACCACTTGGAGATCTAGGTCCTTGCCCAATTCCGTTTCTCCCCTTCTCCCTGTGGGCACTCGCAACACAGGCTGTTCTCTGATATGAAAATCAGCATGTGGAACTTGATCTTCTGAGGGTGATCATTGTATGCGTGTTCCATGCATATTTCTGATGATCTTTATCATTGCTGATTTTTGAAAGTATTTCATCCCTGGGCTTTTCTCCCATACAAACACACTGAAACTTGACATAGGCCCCTGCGCTGTGGCAATGATACAAACACAATCAGCCTGAAACTAAATACACACAAGAGAAATGGTATTTGAGTTATACCAATGACTGCCTGGTTCTTTCCATGAATAGAGTGCCTTTTTGCATCACTTTGATATTATTTAACTAGGCAAGTCAGTTAAGAACTAATTCTTATTTACAATGACAGCCTACACGCTGGGTTTGTGCACCCTATGGAACTCACAATCACAGAGAGCCCCACAATTAAGTAGAAATTGTGCACCAATATTCAATTATTAAAGCCTGTGATATTAAATGACATGCCCTTTTATATAAACCACATAGAACATTTAATAAATTTGATTTATATATATATATTTATATATATATATATATAACTGGCTAAAGTACCAGAAATCTGCATTTTGACATGTCCCATGGCATGTTTTACTGAGTTCTAGGACAATTTTAACCCACTTAATCCCCACATTTTCCAAAGTTTCCACCATCATTGTAAAGCCCTAGTTATTTTGATGCGTCGACAGATATTTCTGAAGGCTGTTATTTATTTAATGTGATTAATGATTCATGTATGTTTGTCCCTCATTTTAAGTTCAAGTCTGTTTTATTTATTTTATATTTTTTTATTTTTTTATTTAACTGATGATTAAGCTCGTCATCTGGAAGCTCGTCAGCTCGTCATCTGGAAGCTTAGCCAAATATGGTCTACCTACCGGTTTATTGAAACTCTACACTCAAGCTGTTGTGATATGTTGAATTTGATTACTGTAAGCAATTATTGCAAGGCACATTATGATGCAAAACCAGGTATAAACAGAGATGAACAAGAAAGTAAGGCTTTGAGAAAATGTACTTGAGACCTGTTCTAGAGTTTTCTCCCAGGGGCCCTGGCATGTATGTCTCTGCATGTCTTTGTCAATAAAACATCTAATACTCTGAAAGCCATCTTGATCTTTCTTTATTATTGATTACCCCGAGACCTTCACTGTCATCGAAAGTAACATGATAATTATTGTTTGTACAGAACTGAAAAAGTGATATGTAGCCTCATATCTTTCTTATAATGTTCCATTTTGCTTCAATAATAAGCGAGTCAGAGATGTCCTTCCTGTTCTTTGGGAGATGTAGGCATATTTTCAGTCCTACGGAACAGACAGTTATGAACCACCAGCTCCATTTCCTTGCACAGCATGAGAGGAATTAGTGGGTGGGTGCGAGCCAAAGAAAACCTCCTGATACAGTGCAGCTCTGAAGCAGACTATCCACTGAGTCTTCTCTCTTGCTCAGAGCACTCTCAGTTTCACTACCCCAGATGGCCTCTCACAGTCTTTCTCAGACAGCTACTGTTAGAATACTCAGTAGACACTTGAGAGCAGCTGAGCCCACAACCCTGTACCATAACAGTGCCATGTTCTTTTAAAGCTTGGATCTCTGTTTGTAAAACATTCATTGGAGACTTGTGCATGTAAAAGTAACAAATTAGAGAAAACAGTAACCCGCTATGTAAAGAGAGGATTATGCTATTGTTGCCGTTGGCCATAGGATTTCCCAGACTCCCACTGTTTCCTGAGAGAGAATAACCTTAACTTAATTCGGCCCTCTGTTGAAGATACAATAATTATATACATCATGCTAGGGGTCAAAACAACAAAAACATTCACTTCAACACACAGACAATGTGAAAGAAAACGGTTGAAATAGGTGTCTCGTTGGAGGTTTGCGATTATTTATATAGCCTGAATTTGTATAATGTTGCAAAGCAATGGCTCCATGCCTAAAATGTCCACTAGAGAGCACTGTCCACAATGCATAACTATAGCCAGAAGTCTCCTCCTCAGAAGACACATTTAGTCTACCACTCTGCACTCAAATGCAACTATTTCCCCTGCATCTTAGGTGCAGATAATATGTACAATTTTATGCTGTTTTACCTCTAATGAGATATTTGTTTTTAGAGCATTCTGTATGTTTCTGTTTCACCTGTTGCATTTTAGTCATTAGGCCTACTGTAAGTTTTCCCATGCATTCAAACTTAAACAATAGTGAAGTTCCAGGCACACAAGTTATAACAACAAAGTACTGCTGTTGGCAGAGTAGACACTCCCTTGTTCTCTGACAAGTTTTTACATCCCATAGTCTGAGCCAAGTTTAGAGGCCAACCAACCCAATCTCTCCTTTTCTATCACACTCCCTGTGATTGGTGAACTTGATCGCAGTTTCCATGTGTTCATTGCCAGATAGATTTGATGTTGCTATATTAAGAAGGTTGTTACTATGTTTGGTTTTGCAGTAGGATACATATTGACACACTGTCCAGAAATAACTTGTTACATAGACTACAGTAGACTACTAATTCATGTTTTAGTACTAATAAGAAGAGGCTGCTGTAACATGTTGAACCAGCAAAACCAGCTGTAAAGTACCCTCCCTGTCGGACTCTCCCAAACCCGCATGCCGGTGCTACAATTACTACAACTACTACACTGAAGCATGACTGGTGTTCAGAGTGAGATTGTTTCAGCAGACAAGGGGGTGAGGGGTCAGTCACATGCATGAATGGAATGAATGAAAGGGAGTGTTGTCTGTCCCACCAGAGCGTTATGAAAGGACATTTCTCTCTACCTGTGTTCCTGTCTGTTTCGTTTCACTGGAACACTACGTTTCTGTTCCCAGATCAGTCTGTGTGATGAGAGACGGGGCACACTGCAGTGCTCTTATGTAACAATGAGCTGGGGGAAGGGGAGAGGGAGGGAGAGCAAGAGACAGAGAGAGAGAGAGGAAGGGACAGAGGGAGGGAGAGGGTGGGAGTCATGGTGGAAAGAAAAGTGTCTCCTCCCCATCCTTTGAGAGTTGAACAGTCCTATTCTTCCCATTTGCACGAGCAAATGTGAGATGTAATCAGCAGTCCCACAGCAGATACGATAGATGCTCATGGTGTGTGTGTGTGTGTGTGTGTGTGTGTGTGTGTGTGTGTGTGTGTGTGTGTGTGTGTGTGTGTGTGTGTGTGTGTGTGTGTGTGTGTGTGTGTGTGTGTGTGTGTGTGTGTGTGTGTGTGTGTGTGTGTGTGTGTGTTCATTCCCTTTAGGCAGTAGGCTGAATGCGACATGTTAATGCCATAGTAGCAGAGGGGCTTACGCGTGATAAACATAGCTCTTTTCTTCCTCCTCGTTGCTGTAATCTCTACCTCCCTCTCCCTTTCTTCTATCATGTGCTGCTGTGTCCACTTTGTCCCCATCACCTTTCACCCACTTTCTGCTTTTGAGGGTTCACTCCAGGCTTACTCTCGAGTAGGTTTTTATCTCAGCAATCACGTCAGCTTCTCACAAGTTGTCCAGAAACATGTCTTATCTGAGATTGCATACTGCGACAGCATATCCAAACAATGACTCTCACATAAACAATAGCTATCTTGTTATTGTATAGGCTAACCCACAATGTTCTGGAGATGGAGTGTATAATTTCTGTATATTTGAACCATTTCCCATCAGTACAATAGCTGGAGCACTTCTATTGTGGTATGTCTTTAACACACCTACAACGCATAAGCTTCATAAACATTGCATGAAATCCATGTAAAGAACTATGAAGTCAGCCTGATGGTCATGGATGTGGTGGGTTGGAATATGAGCAGTACGGAGTAGCAGAGAGTGGGGCAGTGTATTGTAGGAATTTCAGCCATGTAGCTCTGCTCCTCCATCTCGTCTTGTGTTCCTGGCAGCTCCACTATCATCCTGGCCAACCTGGCAGCTGCCTGGTATTCATGTCACGCCCTGCAAACACAGAAACACACACAGCCAGCGAGGTGATGGGGATAGGGAGGGGGACTGGGTCCACCAGGATGGGTCTAAAGAAGCCTCAAAAGTATTTTATGCACTGCTGCTGCCAGGGAAGTGGAGGTGAAACAAGGTTAGTCATAGTCAGAAGAGACACACCACCCACCTACTGCTGGTTATGTGGGAGGACAGAGAGAGAGGGGGGGGGGGGGTAGAAATAGAAAAAGAGGGAGAGAAAGAAAGAAAGAACAGGAGGGGGTTGTGCATTGTGAGAGCAGCCGTTGTTTATGTTTGCAAGCCTGAGTGTTCTCCACATTTTGGGGCAAAAGCAGGTCACATTGCTGACAGCCCTGGCGCATGCTCTCACCATTTCCTCTATGCTATTTCAGCCTAAAAGTAAATCTCCAGTTTGTATACCCAAACCATCATGTCTTAGTTTGGCTCAAACTAGCTTGTGCTTACAGTACTCTAAGGTTCTGCGCAGCAGGGAAATCTTGTGCTAGCCTGGTTACAGTTTTACAGTGCAGCAATTTGCAGTGTAAACAAACACCAACACAACTCACCAATCCCATGAGTTTTGAGGAGTTATGAGGATGGGTGGACTGCTCGGGGGCCACTCACCTTTCATTGTCAACTCAGTACAGACAGATCAGATCGATCAGTCTGATGTCCGAATGACATTATACAATGTGTAAGGCCTGTCCAGCTACAGAATACAGGGAGGTTCACCATGTGAGCAGAAGAACAATAATTGTTTGAGGTTGATAGGTGCACAGTCCAACTAGGCTCTGGTTAATGTTTGAATCCATGTCGCTATGTGTTATGACTGTTGGAACATTAACCACGCTCACAGAACTGATGACGATCTTCAACACTCAAGTCAAAATAGAGAGAAGTTGAATAGCATACACAGGGGATGACATGAATGAAGACAACGTCTATCAAATGGGGAGAGCTGATTTCCTAAGCAGATGGGGGGAAAGAACAGTGGGGTGAAAAGGTTTGTCATATACAAACAAATCTGTACCACATAGACAAGGAAGTGGCCATAACAGAGCACTGTTTGGTCTCTGCTTGTCCCTGTCATTGTAGTGTGGGATAAACAGTCTCTGACTCAACATCTCCTCCTCAGTCTGCTCTGAGGTTTTTCATCAATCCAAGGATGGAGAGAAGGCCAAACATTCATCTGTTTAGACCATTTCACATTTCCCCTGGTTTTTAAACAGTGTATCTCTCCCTGATGTGATGTGTGTGACTGAAGATTGCGTCATACCAACTCACTGGACTCAACATCCACTGAGAAATAATCTGCCATCTGGAAAATACTAAAAGAGCACAGGATGTTGTGGGTTATAGTTCCATTAGAGCCCCATGTCCATTTGATACATAGAGTCAGACTCCAAGATCTAATGCAGTGTAATACATACGATATTTATTCAGAAACACAAAATAATTAAGTTAATTGTCTGGTAATCCACAAAATTGTTGTGGTAGCTGTCTCATGGAAAACATTGAGGAACAGGCGTGTGTTCAGATTAACTGATGTGCAAAGCAAAACTAGTGTGATTATCAGATTAACAGATCGTAGAATAGAAAACGTTTGGATGGGGCCTTCCCTGAATTTATCAGTTCCTTTCAATTGCAATATTCATTCCATTTTACAAAATAAAAAGATGATCAGGTGCCTAGACAAAACATTTTTGAGCCGAGAGTTCCTGAGACAGCATCACCAAATATGCTGTTTTTTTCTTATTATTTTAAATTTTTCTTTATCTTTTTTAAATCTATCTTTTTTAAAATATATTTTCCATCTTTATTATTTTCCCCTAATATGCTGATTTCCATCTTAAGCAACAACAACACTGTATCAAAAACTATCTGTCTGCTACTTAGAGATGGAATATCAAGAAAGATGTCTCACTCTGACAGAAACCTTAATCTCACTTTTCCTCTGAACACTAAAAGCTGAAAACAGAATCATACAAAAAACACTGAACCATGATTGCAGTATAACATCATTTAGCATTCAACGCAGACAGAAACACTGTATATAAAGAGGAGCAGTTTGTAAAGTTGCTTATTAAACATAGTTGGATAGCTGGTGTTCCTTGATTGTGTGAGTGGGACAGTCAAAGTCATTACCCAATGTTTGAAAAAGCAGATCCAAGTTGGTTTCTAAGCACATTAGAATACTAGAACACATGATATTCGCACACTTACACTGGTTAAAAAATATAGAAGAATGATGTTATTTATGCAGTGCACCCCCAGTATATAAGGCATCCAGTCCATTGACACCACTCCAGAAAGACAAAGGAAAGATGATGACACTGTCATACACATCAGTGTGTACAACAAGAAGATCCTTCTTCGGCACTAGTTATACAAGTCCATCTTAGTCTCTGGTTTCAGATCAATGAAAAAAAATGAAACATATGCCTAACTAAAATTGTCTGCAGATTTTACAATGTGGGGTCACATGAATGTTCATCAGCTGTATGCTCATAATTCCTCCTTTCTGTCCTCAGTGCATGTCCACAACATCGCTTCGTTTTCTGCTTTCCCTTGCAGCCAATTCATTTCTCACTTTGTCAAAGAGGACTGCCCGATATTGGTTCCTCTTGTTATCGCGAGGCCCCTGCTGTGCTCTCATCTCTCTGCCTCCATGGTAACGCTGGCCTGTTCACTGGAGGCCTGCTGAGTGACGGCTTGGGGCCACCCAGGGGGAGGCACCTGAGAGGGCAGCTGCCCAGAAGTCCACAGGCCCTGCTGCGTCTGACCTGGGGCAGAAGGGCCCATGGCCCAGTTGACCTGAGGAGGAGAGGTCGCCATGGAGGCTATGGGACTGCTGACGTTGAAGCTCTCTGAGGCCTTGAGGCGGGAGAACATGGCCAGTGCGTCTGGGAAGTTGGGAGGTGTTGCTGGTGTGTTGGCTGGAGTGTGCATCTGTGGAGAAAGGAGAGAACCATTAATAAGAGAACATCGATCTGTAAGCATTTCTGATTGCATATTTCACTACTGACTTTTGTAATTACTGGCGCATTGTCTCCAGTTCTAATTGACATGCTTGGTTTGATTTACCATCTTGACACTTATGTCCTCCCTCAACTGATCCTTAGAAGTGCCTACATCATAATAGTTGTGGAAGCGAAAAGGGAAAAATATTTTCCCTTCGAAGCCCAACTTCCTCAGACTGACCCCTTGTCTTTCCACCAAATTCTACATCCTGCCCTGAGTCTGCCCTCTCAGCTGACACTACAGAGAGCAGGCCCTAGGAGACTGCTCTGTGACTGCCAAACACAGGACCAGTCAGCCAAAACAAACACCATTCTATGAGTAAGAACCTAAGAGGGTCCATAGGAATCGTACCTTCCAGGACGTAAAAGGTCAAAGCAACCAGTGTTAGGATTCACCCCAACCATCTGAAGGCTACCAGACTGTCTGTTTTCTCATTGTGTGGACAGGATATCCACCACATAATAGATTATGCAATATCTCAAACAGTCATGTGGTTTGTAGTGGAACTAGAGGAAATAGATACCCTCCCCCCAAGTCACATGCTTGCCTTCAGAATAGGTTTTGACTGCGGTAAACATATTTCTTTAGGAGGATTGTCAGACAATTTAACTACATTTTGTTAATGAGAGCTGAAATATGTACAAGAAGAAAAAGATGTCCACAGGCTAATTAAGAAATTCTTATTACTTGATAAGAACATTAGTGGAGTATCCCACACATATGGATTTCTAAGGTTTCTATGGTGCAGTAAGAATGAATGAGTTAATGAATGAATGAACAAACATTGGATTTCCCACAGGCATTAGCGTTGAGCTGCTTCAATAGGAACGAGACGTGCCTTTATTCAACGTAATCATTTATGATGCGCAGTGAACCATAAAGCTAGTGTGTGCATTGCTCAGTTCAGGACAAGTATGTCTTTGTACAAAAAACGGGTCAGCAGCAGCCATAGTAGCATAAGGCTGGCTGCTTCAGAAATGTCATTTTGCAGATCACTGGTAGCCTACATTTGCTTCAGTCATAACATTGCAATAAATTGTAAGTGATCATAACAGACTTCCTGTCAACTGACACACATGGCGGCAATAAAACAATGATCTAAGTGTAATGGGTGCGTGTCGGTGGCAGGGAAGTCAGGCGCAGGAAAACGAATTTGGTATAAACTGAGTCGTTTAATAAGTGCTCATAAAACTCCAAAAAACAAAATTTACAAAAAAATTATATAAGTGGGTACAAACCTCGTCGCACACCGACACATGACTTGCACATAACTTACAATAAAAACAATCTCCGACAAGGACATGAGGGGAAACAGAGGGTTAAATACACAACATGTAATTGATGGGATTGGAACCAGGTGTGAAGGAAGACAAGACAAAACCAATGGAAAATGAAAAATGGATCAGTGATGGCTAGAAGGTCGGTGACGTCGACCGCCGAACACCGCCCGAACAAGGAGAGGGACCGACTTCGGCAGAAGTCGTGACACTAAGATATGATTTAGAATTATATTTCTTTATACTATATCTGTTTACAAAACGGTTAAAACTGTACAGCTGAAAAACACATATAATACAAAAGCCTTCTCCGTTATCTGACCACAATAACAAGACAGCCTGGTATGTGTGGGAGTTTCCACTCCTTTACATTGAAAGAGGTCAGCAGTGTATAGGGAGAAGGGTGTTGAAGGGGTTGGCTATGTGGACACACAGGGTGTGGGACTCAGTGTGTGGCAGCTGCTCAGTCAGATCAGCTGGCTCTGTACACATAAACACACAGGAGACCGGCGGTGTATTTTCTCATCTGGAGCTGCAAAGTTGCTATAGAAACAGTCCTGTTTGATAGGGATGGATCCTGTAATAGCAGCTGCAGCCAGGGAAACAGTACAAGAGAGCTTGTTTTAGAGAGTGTGGTCTTTCTCATCCCTTTTCCTATTGTTTATTGTCAGTTTGCCATATTTGTGGCTCAGAATAAACAATGGCAAACTGTACCCTGTGCTAAAGCCCTGCATCCTACCAACCAGCATTGTCCATTTTAAACAAATGTGCTATTGTACACCAGGCAGTCTACTCTACCATTGTTCAAAGGGCTTGTAAACAGACACATTCTCCTTTCAAAATGATATCCCGCATCAGAGCACATCTAACTGTAGACACTAAACGTCTAATAGCATCCCAAATAGTAATAACAAGGGTAGTAGAACAGTTTACAAAAGCTGTTTCTTTTGGACGATGTTATGAAGACTCTTTAACTGACTCGATTCATGACTGCCACAGACCTCCTGGCATCCTAAACATTGACTGGGACATTGTGATACGCCACACGTCTACAATATTGCCACCAGCCTATGCCTTATTAGCCTGCTGTAGTTAAAACCCCTATGTGCATTTCAATCATGAGGGACGTAATCATCTGTGGATGTAACATCCCATAAGCACGTTGAGTTTCAACACTGACCTCCATCGTGTGATCTACAAGATAAAAGTGTTGAGGGCATCATGGGTAATCTGTCTTTCGTGAGGCTGCACCTTTTTCAGAGCTGTTTCACTAACTCACAGTCACCCTACACAATGTCTGTTTCCATGTATGTGGTCAACTGTCCAACGAGACGAAAGAAAGGAAATTCAGACATCACGCGTCACGTGATACACAGCTTACATTACTGTGTCCTGTATCAACAAATCAATCTCACCAACCTCCAACACAAACAGGTCAATGAGCAACCATAGAGTGAGTCAATAATTAACCCAACACAGTCCCTTGTTGTTATTATACAGCCAGGGATAGATTAATATACAGATGCTGGTTTGTCATGTCAACTTGTTCAAGTGACAAGTGTCATTTTAAACCAAGGTCACAGTGCTCTTCATAACAATACAACCACTACTGACAACAGAAACAATACCTTTCAAAAACATGACCTTTAATAGCCTTGGGTGTAACAGAGTTAATTTCGTAACCTCACTTCCCAGCTTGAAATGTCTCCACATCATGTTACATGTGCATTGGGCCTCTCCTACGCTTGGCCTTTCTGCACTGGTCTGTTTAAGGACACAGTGGGCACATACTGCACCGTAGTTAACCTGTCAACCAATTGTCAATGAAAGGGGCTCAACTTAACCTTATGCCACGCCTGACAGCCAACCCCTAATGTAAACAGACCACGCCAGATGTATTGCCAATGTCACTGCTTCTTATCAAATCTAATGTCTGCCCACATCCTGTTTATTTTCATCAGTTTGAAAATGAAAAAATGAAAATAGAAGCAGAATGAGATCACTGGGAAATGGCAGACCCAGTTGTAGGTTATGAGAGGTAAGGTTCTAGACCTAAATAAGCTGATATCTTATTGCTCATGAAGCCAGATGTTGTTTCGAAGGAGGAAATCTACAGGCCAAATGGAAAATCTACATGACAAATGGCCTAGAATAAACTGTGCTAATGTCCTGTTATACATGTGTCAACATTTGAACACTGTCATTAAAAGACAATGTATGTACAGTTGAAGTCGGAAGTTTACATACACTTAGGTTTGAGTCATTAAAACTTGTTTTTCAACCACTCCACAAATTTCTTGTTAACAAACTATAGTTTTGGCAAGTCGATTAGGACATCTACTTTGTGCATGACACAAGTAATTGTTCCAACAATGTTTACAGACAGATTATTTAACTTATAATTCACTGTATCACAATTCCAGTGGGTCAGAAGTTTACATACACTAAGTTGACTGTGCCTTTAAACAGTTTGGAAAATTCCAGAAAATGATGTCATGGCTTTAGAAGCTTCTGATAGGCTAATTGACAACATTTGAGTCAATTGGAGGTGTACCTGTGGATGTATTTCAAGGCCTACCTTCAAACTCAGTGCGTCTTTGCTTGACATCATGGGAAAATCAAAAGAAATCAGCCAAGACCTCAGAAAGAAAATTGTAGACCTTCACAAGTCTGGTTCATCCTTGGGAGCAATATCCAAACGCCTGAAGGTACCACGTTCATCTGTACAAACAATAGTACGCAAGTATAAACACCATGGGACCACGCAGCCGTCATACCGCTCAGGAAGGAGACGCGTTCTGTCTCCTAGAGATGAACGTACTTTGGTGTGAAAAGTGCAAAGGACCTTGTGAAGATGCTGGAGGAAACAGGTACAAAAGTATCTATATCCACAGTAAAACGAGTCCAATATCGACATAACCTGAAAGACCGCTCAGCAAGGAAGAAGCCACTGCTCCAAAACGCCATAGAAAAGCCAGACTACGGTTTGCAACTGCACATGGAGACAAAGATCGTACTTTTTGGAGAAATGTCCTCTGGTCTGATGAAATAAAAATAGAACTGTTTGGCCATAATGACCATTGTTATGTTTGGAGGAAAAAGGGGGAGTCTTGCAAGCCGAAGAACACCATCCCAACCGTGAAGCACGGGGGTGGCAGCATCGTGTTGTGGGGGTGCTTTGCTGCAGGAGGGACTAGTGCACTTCACAAAATAGATGGCATCATGACGGAGGAAAATTATGTGGATATATTGAAGCAACATCTCAAGACATCAGTCAGGAAGTTAAAGCTTTCTCGCAAATGGGTCTTCCAAATGGACAATGAACCCAAGCATACTTCCAAAGTTGTGGCAAAATGGCTTAAAGGCAACAAAGTCAAGGTATTGGAGTGGCCATCACAAAACCATACCTCAATCCTATAGACAATTTGTGGGCAGAACTGAAAAAGCGTGTGCGAGCAAGGAGGTCTACAAACCTGACTCAGTTACACCAGCTCTGTCAGGAGGAATGGGCCAAAATTCACCCAACTTATTGTAGGAAGCTTGTGGAAGGCTACCCGAAATGTTTGACCCAAGTTAAACAATTTAAAGGCAACGCTACCAAATACTAATTGAGTGTATGTAAACTTCTGACCCACTGGGAATGTGATGAAAGAAATAAAAACTGAAATAAATTATTCTCTCTACTATTATTCTGATATTTCACATTCTTAAAATAAAGTGGTGATCCTAACTGACCTAAAACAGGGAATTTTTACTCTGATTAAATGTCAGGAATTGTGAAAAAAAGTTTAAATGTATTTGGCTAAGGTGTATGTAAACTTCCGACTTCAACTGTATGTTTTGTATAGTATGTATCATAAGTGCTGTAGCACTGAAATCATATTATTTAATTTTTTTACTTTATTTTTTTTTACTAAAACAATGTTCACTTTTCCTGGAACCACCCTCTCCCACTCGACACATTTTCAAGGCTTCAATTGAAGAAAAAGTATAGTAGCAGTACAGATCATTCATAACTCACATGACTTCATTAGCCGACTATAAGTATTAGAAACATAGCAGCCTATCATGTCACCGTTCATGTGAAAGAACACAGTAAGTAATTAGCTACAGTACATGACAAGGCACTATGAACAACGTGGCCAATGTGTGTTTATTTTTGTCAGGCTTGTGTTTCGGTACAACACGGCGGACACGGACGACAAGGGCATGAATATAAATATAATCATAGATGTTGCAATAATCATTATCATAATGTAATAATAATACATCAATCATTCATTGTTAACAATAATACTGTAGGTTTTCTATACTTACCATTTGATGATGGTGACTGTATGGAATATTGGTTTCTTGAAAAAAGGCACTTAATGCAGTCTATTGAAAAATAAAATGTATGTGTCAATAAGCAACAGTCCAGTGTGCATTACACATATGATAGCCTATTGCAGACAGATACAACCTAAATTGATATTCTACTATCTGCTGTGAAAATGTTATATTGTGCCATTAGGCTGCTGAATACCATAGTTAGCTACATTTTCATTGCATAATAGCATTAGCCCACTGGGATGTTATAAAGATAACCAGATTATTTTACAAATGATTGGCATTACTGTATTAATTAGATGCATTTAATCAATGACTCTGAGAAACAGACACAGACTGATTTCTGTAACTGATCTATGGTTAAATAAAGGTGAAATAAAAAAAAATAAAAAAAAATATCTTCCACGCACCAAACTCAGACCATTGTCAAGAAGAAAAGGTTCCCATACCTCGAACTGCCAATGTGCCGCTTGTAGAAGCTGTTTCGCTTGGTCTGCCGCGCATCCAGCAGTCAGGACGAACTGATTTATCATAACTTGGTGCTTTAGATCATCCATATTTGCAGAAGAGGGCTATTCTAAACCTTTCCCCTTGGTTTGGTGCTCAGTCCTTGAGGTTATTCTCCCTTGCATTAGCCTTTCCTCTCATCGACCATGGAGACAGCACAGTCAGCAGTGAAAACTCATATATTTACTCTATGAACTATGTTCAGTGTCCTGAGCACCCCTCTGATCCGCAGCGCGAGAGCGCAAATCAGAGCGATGGGGAGGGGCGATCAGTAGGTCGGTGACAGAAAGAACTACAAGTTGCTAACACCATGTAGTTTGACGTTTCACACATCAGAAGGCTTTTGGCTAGAAACTTGTGTTTATTTTCTTTAGCGGACACCCAGTTATCCTTGGTTCTATCGTTATTCTTGACAGGTACACAGTTGGATATATACGTGGCTGTGTAATACCGAAGAAAGTCTAAAACTTGTTACAAAACTGTCCCTTGGACGATAAATACACTAGCGTAGGGGCTAGTTACGTTAGTAGTTAGCCAAGTATTTAGCTAATTAGCTAGCTAGCAACAACAAGGAAAGATGGGGTCGATTCTTAGCCGGAGAATCGCTGGCGTTGAAGATATTGATATCCAGGCGAATTCTGCGTACAGATTTCCACCGAAATCGGGTAAATATAGCTATTAATTTGGATTGAAACACTAAAACTCGAACTATAGCTAACGCTGCTAACGTCAGTTAAACTGACATCATCAGCTCCCAACATTATAGGCCTAACGTTACATGTGAACGCTATAAATGGTTAATTGTATGATATTCAGTCGTGGTGAGATGTTTATTTGATGAGGCAGGGATGAGTTGTACATCGGTGCCCTGATCTTGTCCTGATTAAAGATAGGCCTTCCATCCTGATTTTATCCTGGTTCTAATCTAGTCACATACTTCTATTTTCTTTTAAGGGAATTACTTTGCCAGCCATTTTTTCATGGGAGGGGAGAAATTTGACACTCCCCATCCAGAGGGTTACCTATTTGGAGAAAACATGGATCTGAACTTCCTTGGAAATAGGCCTGTACAAGTAAGGACAAACAAGTTCGCTATACAATGGCAAAGGTTCTTAGCTATGTTAAGTTTTTCATCTTGCAAGCTGCTGACAGATAAGTAACATGTTCAGCATATTAGTTGAAGTGGAAGTTCAGGAGTAGTCCTTGATTCACATCCCCTATGCTATTGGTTAGGCTAAAGCATTTGAAGTTTATCTGCATTGGGCTGTTCTTTTCTTAGACTAGTTGTCGTGTCTCACCTTTGCTTAGTTTCCGTACGTGACCCCGGCACCCCATGAGCCTGTGAAGACCCTGAGAAGTCTGATCAATATCAGAAAGGACTCCCTGCGCTTGGTCAGGTGAGGAAAAACACCATCATATTCTACAGCAAGTAGTCTTCAGACTAACCTTAACCTCATTTGTTTTTCTACGTGGTTTTCATTGTCAAGTGATTCGGGTCAAGAATCCTGGCTGATTGAGCTTCGCTTAACATCTATTCACTGTACTTGTTTAGGCCTACGTTTAATTTGATATTGACATGCCTTCATAAGTGTGGTGCATGAGGGATTTTTTTGTTGTTAACTTAATCATAGCTTCAGTTTCAAAGTTATGTCATTTTGAAATTGGCCACTTGAAAAAGCTAGCCTAACATTGTTTTGTTCGTCTGCTTGACTACTAGGTACAAAGATGACACTGATGCTCCAGTAGAGGAAGGAGGGAAGCCAAAGGTTCTGTATGGTGTGGAGTTCACATTTGACGCTGATGCTCGTGTGGCTATCACCCTGTATTGCCAAGCTTTTGAGGAATTCACCAATGGGATGGCAATGTATGTACGAGTCTGATTCAGAAACCTTTTCATTTACATAATAGACTATGTTTAGCCTCAATATGCTATTTCTAAGTCATTCACTAATTAGAAATACATATTTTCTTCCACTGTCTCTTGCTCCCAAATATCTAACTAAATACAATCCAGCATTTTTCATTTCTCATTTGAAATTAAATCCATGCCTTTTATCTGTTTCTGAAGATGTGCAGTGAAATTGTTTTATTCACTTTAAAGACACGTTGTATAAGAACATCTTATGATAGTGGCCAATATGGCCAATGTACAGCATAGCACGCCAGTCTCCAAAAAGCAGACTGGGAGATATACAATGGGTCCTTAGCAACCGCCTGTCTCCATGGATACGCATGTCATCTGAAGAGGGAATTAATATAATAGTTTATGCTGAGGTCATTATGTGAGTGGATGGATGTGTTTCTGCCTTTTTTTTTGCATGTTTTTTTATTGAGCTTTTCCATTGACAAATTTAAGAGGGAAAATTCGGAAATTGATTTTATTTAGGCCTAATGCTGTTTTTCATTATTTGTGGTCGAAGAAAGAGCTTTCAACAAGAGATCTGAAAAAGAACATCTTATATTTCCTGGATATACTAAATTAACTTTGATAGTTTTTGTATTGATAAGATATTGACATCACTGTTTCTGTCCTGTGTAGGTACAACCCAAAGGGCCCAGCCCTGGTTTCTGAGACTGTACACTATAAGAGGGGTGTGAGCCAACATTTCTCCCTGCCTTCTTTCAAAATCGATTTCACCGACTGGAAGGAGGAGGATGTGAGTATATCTGGGCAGCAGCACTCAATCCTGTGGAGTGATGTCACCAGCTGACAGTTGATAAACTCATCTGTTGTCACCATTTATTTTATCTTTACAGCTGAACTTTGAGCTGGACCGGGGTGTTTTCCCCATGGTGATCCAAGCTGTGGTGGATGAAGGGGATGGTAGGTGGTCCAAACGGTTGACGCTGATGTTAATGTTCTGCGCTCCATATATAATTCAAGGCTGACTTAATAACAAACTTAGTTGTCAACTGTCTCTCCGCTGTACCACAATAGCAGGTGCTAGATTAGACATTCTGTATGCACAGAGTACAGTAATCCCTTATGAATTAGTGTTTGTCCTTTTCCAGATTGCTTTGGACATGCACATGTGCTGCTGGCAGCCTTTGAGAGAGTAAGTAACTCATTGTGTCGATTGAGTGGAAGAGGACAGTGTTTGAATTTGACTCAAATTTGCATCCCGCGTCTGATGTCACACAAATATGTGAAGTAAACACCATTTCTTCCTTTCAAGCATGTGGATGGCAGTTTCTCCGTCAAGCCTCTGAAGCAGAAGCAAATTGTAAGTTAATACAAGTTAATCCATGTCTTCTCTATTATATTAGTAGATTATTTAAAATACAAAATGCCTGAATAACAAAAACATGTTAATTTACAACACATACATTTGTTAGCATGTGTGCTTACTTCCTCTTTATCCCCTATGGGACATAAGGCTACAATGTGTTCCTCTCATCATTCTCTGTCCTTGGCCACGTGTTGTTGCCATGTGTGCTCTCTGTTATAGGTGGATCGTGTGAGCTACCTGCTGCAGGAGATCTATGGAATTGAAAACAAAAATAACCAAGAGACCAAGGTTGTTATTCCAGAACTCACCAGGAACACTTTTTGTAGATGCATACAGTAGATTTATTTAACATGAATTTACAAAGGCTGTTGGAAAGCAACACATTTTTACATTATAGAGGTGTAACCACACCTGAATCTTTCAGGAATGTGGCTCATTTTGCTGTAGGTTTTCAGACCGTTGGTTTGCGTAGTAAATTTTTTTCTACATGTTCATCACTCTTCACAAATGTTTTTTGGTTCTCTGCAGCCATCGGAGGATGAGAACAGTGACAACAGCAATGAGTGTGTTGTTTGTCTGTCAGACCTCCGAGACACCATCATTCTGCCCTGCAGACACCTGTGTCTCTGCAACTCCTGTGCTGACACCCTGCGTTACCAGGCCAACAACTGTCCTATCTGCAGACTGCGTAAGGAGCGATGCTAGTTTGTTTCCAATAGGCTTCCAACTGGGATTTCATGCCTTAGCTAATAGGAAATAGACCTGCCAGGCTGCCATGTTTCAGAGCTCAGCGAGAGAGACACCTAATGGACGTGGAGATGAATGCCCTGTGTGGACTGAGCTGATTTAAGGAAAATGCTGTAAAGTTGCCATTTTAGTGAAGATGCAGTCACATTTGACAGTGTGTAGTGTAATCAGTGTTTGGTCTGTCTCTCTCCCCAGCCTTCCGAGCCTTGCTGCAGATCAGAGCTGTGAGGAAGAAGCCTGGGCCGCTGTCTCCTGTGTCGTTCAGCCCTGTACTGGCTCAGACCATGGACCATGATGAGCACTCGGTACGGCGCAAACGACCCAGGCATTTGTTGTTAATACACACATGGCATCATTTGTGTCAAGGATTGTTTCTTTTTCTACTTGTATTTAACGAAACTCAACTCCATCACGATGCAATTACAAAGCCTTTAATAAATGGCTGTGAATGACTAGTGAAGATATGAGCAGTCTTTCTGTGTGCATCTCTCCAGAGCTCAGACTCGGTTCCCCCAGGCTTTGAGCCCATCTCTCTGCTGGAGGCCCTGAACGGCCTGCACTCTGTGTCCCCCTCCATCCCCCCCGCCCCCCTCTACGATGATATTAACTTCTCTGGGAGCCTGGTAGGGGAGGGTCGGCCGCTGGGCTCCCCAGAACACTCCGGTGACGGGGGCCTGCAGAAGGGCAAAGTCAGCAAGTCACCTGACAGGTAATCCTGGGACACAAGGGTAGTAACAAGCCCAGTTCACTTTCTCCTCCATCTGAGATGGACCATCTCCTTGAAATGTGCACTCGTACCCTACACTCCCCCTCATTGATTTAAAATGGACAGGTGTAAGCGAAGATGGTGGAACCTCCCTCCAGCGAATATTTAAACCAATCCAATGCTTTGAAATCTTTTGAGGTAGGGTGAACCAGGGCACACTTTAGGAAGAAGGGGGAGACACTGAAGTGGGCTAAAGTCCCAGTGCTGCTCTCTACAGTCCAGGTGCCTGCTACTGTAATTTTTCACACCATTACCATTTGATTTGAACAGTCTCTAACTTGGAGCATATACAATTTTGAATTATTTAGTTTTAGTATGGAGTTAATAGCCCTGACAGATTAACTGCCAGGATGGATTTGCTTGTTGACATTGGGTTTGACTCTGGATTGATTACTCATCAGTTTGTGTAACAGCTGGCCCAGGGTCAGAATAAAGAGTGTCCGTATGTTGTGGTGAGTTGCTGCTAGAGGTCTTCTCCTGTATCCAGCACCATGCTACAAACTGATTAGACGGCGTGTCCTTGGCAATCCATCCAGTTGACATTGCTGAGCCTTGCCAACCTGCAGAAAATAAACTTACTAGGACAACAGTACAGAGTGCAGTCTGTTTATTATAAAGCTTCACGTCGGTTGTAAAAGTGTTTTTTTGTTTATCAATGTCACCTCATTGTAAGTGTTTGACCCCCGCAGCACCCTGAGGTCGCCCTCATCACCCATCCAGGAGGAGGATGAGGAGAAGCTGTCTGAGATGTCGGACGCCCAGCCTCACACACTGCTCTCCAGCAGCCCAGCTCCCACCGAGGCCACTGCAGCCGAGGATGTACCGGAGTCCATCTCCCCAGATGATGGTGAGTTCTGTCATGCTCTGAATGCACGTAGTTAGCGGTCCAGTCTACATCAAGTTCGGGTAGGTGACCCCTCCAAATAATGACTTGAAATACCTACCAGGGTACATTGCAAACCAGTGTAAGGACATTTAGGTCTTGTTGTGACCTTGTCTCTCCCTCCTGTCGTGGGTGGTACAGAGGACAGGCTGCACTCTGGAGGAGAGAGAGAGATCCTTCAGGACTACAGCAGTGAACACAGCAGCCTGACCAAAACAGAGAGTGACCCGCCAGGGGACCTGTCTCTGCCAGGTAAGCTAATAATAACACAAGGCCCAGGCCCGTGCGTATCTGTGCGCGTGTGCATGATTGTGTATGTTTGTCTGGATATTAAAGATATTCTCTGGTTCTTTTGTATACTTTTTAGCCAGTAGTTCTGAAAGTAGCGCCCATGAGCCAAAAGTGGCCCCAGAAAATTGCATACTCTGTCACATATATGTACAGATATGTGCATCATGTCTCTCTCTCGGTCTACTGTGTGCGTGTTGCTAGCTGTCACTCCCTTAGCAAGCTGAAGATCATTGGCTGAAACTTTAATTGCTAGGGGGCTGGCCCATGTGGGGGTAAATGTAGGGAAAATGGCGCTGCACAGCTTCCAGAAAACAGTCAAACTAGGGATTTCTTGGCTAGTTCTGCTCATAGAGAAGAACAAACAGCATGAACTACACATTAACACAAAAAACGGGAACCTTGAAAAATACTTACTAGTTGCCAAAGTACCAGAGCATGTCTTTAATGCTCAAACCAATTGTTAACATACATTTTTCATTGCACGTATAACACCTTTTGGCTCTTTTTCTCTTTATTCTCCCATGCGTTCAGTCCCCCAGCTTTGCATCTAACCTGTGTGCTGTTTGTTCTTCTCTGTTTCCTTACTCCCTGCCCTGTCCCTTTACCTGGCCTTGCTATGGCCAGCTCTAGGTCCTGATGCCTGCTCTATTGGTGTGGAGGAATAAATGTGGTATGTAGGACTTCTCTGTCCTGTCTTTACCTGTCTCGTTGCTTCAGCGAGGAATCGGTTTCTCTATCTGTCAGATTCAGGACAGTTGGTTAAAAATCTGCTGCAGGTTATAACTCTGTTTATCATGCAAATTGACAGCAAGATTGTATTGATAAGTATCCAATTGTTTAGATTTGATTTCACCGGAGTAAGAGATCCTCTTGTTTAATTGGATCATGCTCCTTGTGTCCACAGGGTCATCAGAGAGCCTGAAGAGTCAGAGTACCAACTGCTCCAGCCAGCCCCTCCTGTGTCCCCCCAGCAGCCTTCACATGGAGGATGAGCAACTTGACCCCTAACCTCTGGGCCCAACGCTTCTCCCTCTCTGGCGGAGTCCCAATTCACTTTCTCGCATGGATTTAACAATGGTGGAAACTCCCTCCAGTCAATAATTACACCAATCCAATGCTTTTAAATCCATGACGGGGAGTGTGAAAGTGCACATTTAGCCTACAATATGAATAATTGGGACTTTGCCATGGTCTCCTCCCAAACCCATCCCTCCCCCATGATCCAGTCCCCTTGGGCCTTGTAGAAGACCTCTCTCCTACTTTGGTCACCGATTCATGCCATAACTGGCATTGATTCAAAATGTGTTTGTGGTGGTCATTGCAAGGATTTACTAAAACCATACTATACCTTAACAAAAAAACAACAAGTCCTTAATTAGATTGCTTTGCATACATACATTTAGGAGTGTGTAATTGTTTATCCATTCTGGATGGGGATGTGGTGCAGTGGCGGACATTGCATGATTCCAGTGGTTGAGTATGACTACCATCATATGGTGGTACTAGAAGCACACTCACTTTCAGTTTACTCTACTCAAATTACTGCTTGACACTAATTGTTTTAAAGAGCATTAATACCATTCATGTTGTATTCATCTAAACTAATAACTTTTTTTAACTGTTATTTCTTGGTGCTTGTATGATATGAAACGTTTTTGAAAACAAACTTTGAAACATTTCAGTGATTTTTGACATGATTAAACATGACATAATTTAATGGTGTCATTTTTAAAGGTTTTGAGGATTCATTCATTTTACTTTGAAATGGTGAATTCCCCTGTCATAGCAAGTCAAATTGAGGCATTTCATTTCAAGTTGTCTTCAATGGTAAATATCTGCATTTGTTTGTTTTTATACTGAATTATGTGATATCTTATATATTGTACCTGTACTAGAAAATTGTGTAGATTAATTTGCAAAATTGTATATTTGTGTATTATAGAAGAAAATCTGTGGATTCAAATAAGGAGATTAGTAGTTACAGCTACATGCACAGTATCTCACATTTAGCTGATCGATTTTTAGTGACAGAGTCCAGCTTTACACCCTAACAGCTGAACACAAAGATAGAGCCTGCAACAAGCCAATACGCTATGCTGACTGTATAGCACAAACTGTTATTTGTAGATGTGGCATATTTCTGTAGTTATATTGTGGCTTGTCATCCTGGCATAGTCATTGTCTTGCTCAAGTTCCATGACTTGCAGTATCTGACTTCCCTATAGATGTAGCACCATCCATATAGGTCTATGTGCCTTCAACTAAACAGATATGGCTGCTGCTAGTTGCATTTTTGGTGTTCTTGTGATGAAACTGTTTCAGGATATACAGCTGTATGAGCGCGTAGTCTAGGAGGTTTTTATTCCCATTGGCTGATATACAGAGCTGTAAAAGTATGACATTTCTTTGCATTCTCAATGGTTCGTTAAATATTTTTAAAGAAACCTAATTGTTATTAAAACCAACTGTTCAGCAATTACAATTATGTTAAGTCCATATATTGATACATTTAATCTAAAAATGAACTACATTATGAGTAGACTTGGTTGTTATTTGGTCTGTATTGTGTGTGTGTGTGTGTGTTCTAATTTTTTCCCCAGGAGGAATAAACTAAATGCTTCTCGACCATTTTACTTATGCAATATCTTGAGACATTGCATCTTTAACATTAGGTTATCTTTCGCTTGTGAGTATTGTTGTAAAGGGGTGTAAAAACGATCCAATCTGCTTTGGATTAATACTGTTCATGTCATGTGTCTTTGACTAACGATGTGTCATGTTAACTTTGATGATACACTTGTGCCTTGTTCCTGTTTCTCACTATTATTGACCTGGTATCCAGGATAACACCACATTTAGTGATTCATAACTCTATCAATTTCTGTCTGTCCCTGTGTACAGATGTAGGATCTTCATTTGATCAATCTTCTATTACTGAGAATTTTCCTGCACAGCAGGAAATGCAAACTTGTAGTGTATTCAAGGTTTAAAAAGGCTTCTAACGTTTGTAATTTCTACTTTAAAATATCAGACTTGATTTGCACTAATGAAAAATGTATCAACCCCTACAAAAATGTCCCATTCAGTATAATCCACATAATTCAAATTTCCTGTTGCTGCAGGATTATTTTCCTGCTGTAGCGAACTGGCTCAAATTAAGATCCTACATGTGTAGCCTATAGTCGCATGTGAATAACAATTAAATAAATGTAATGTTGAACACTTCTGTTTTTAACTGCATGTCTCATGCTTGACTTCCATTGATCTGTGATGACCATTTAGGATGAATTTGGAAAAAGTGGGACACTTTGCATTTCCATCTTCTGTAACCTCTTTCGACATCTATCCAACATATTAGCCCAACACATGATACATTTATGAAATCCTACAGATGTTTCGTAATCACACAAAAAAACGACTGTTGATTTCATATTCGCAGGAGGCATGACCATATGTTCTTTTGTCAGACCAAGAAATAAAGGAATCAGGATTAATCTGTCCCAGTTTATATCATGTCCCACTCTTTCCCGAATTCACCCTATGCATAGTCCTACAAGTTGAAATGAAATGTGTATATATTATATATATAGTACCAGTCAAAAGTTTGGACACACCTACTCATTCAAGGGTTTTTATTTATTTTATTATTTTCTACATAGTAGAATAATAGTGAGACATCAAAACTATGAAATTACACATATGGAATAATGTAGTAACCAAAAAAGTGTTAAATTCTAAATAGATTTTAGATTCTTCAAAGTAGCCACCCTTTGCCTTGATGACAGCTTTGCACACTTGTGACATTCTCTCAACCAGCTTCACCAGGAATGCTTTTCCAACAGTCTTGAAGGAGTTCCCACATATGCTGAGCACTTGTTGGCTGCTTTTCTGTCATTCTGCGGTCCAACTCATCCCAAACCATCTCAATTAGGTTGAGGTCGGGTGATTGTGGAGGCCAGGTCATCTAATGCAGCACCCCATCACTCTCCTTCTTGGTCAAATAGTCCTTACACAGCCTGGAGGTGTGTTGAGTCATTGTCCTGTTGAAAAACAAATGTTAGTCCCACTAAGTGAATCCAGATGTGGTGGCGTATCACTGCAGAATGCTGTGGTAGCCATGCTGGTTAAGTGTGCCTTGAATTCTAAATAAAGCACAGACAGTGTCACCAGCAAAGCACCATCACACCTCCTCTTCCATGCTTCATGGTGCGATCTGACAAAGACATGACGGTTGGAACTTAAAATCTCAAATTTGGACTCATGAGACCAAAGGACAGATTTCCACCAGTCTAATGTCCATGGCTCGTGTTTCTTGGTCCAAGCAAGTCTCTTCTTCTTATTGGTGTGCTTTAGTTGTGGCTTCTTTGCGCTTTGCAGGTATTAAACCATGAAGGCCTGATTCACGCAGTCTCCTCTGAACAGTTGATGTTGAGATGTGTCTGTTACTTGAACTATGTGAAGCAGCAGGTAGCCTAGTGGTTAGAGTGTTGGGCCAGTAACTGAAAGGTTGCTGGATTGAATCCCTAAGCTGACAAGGTAAAAATCTGTCGCTCTGCCGCTGAAGAAGGCAGTTAAACCACTGTTCCCCTGTAGGCTGTCATTGTAAATAAGAATTTGTTATATACTGACTTGCCTAGTTAAATTTAAAAAGCATTTATTTGGGCTGCAATTTCTAAGGCTGGTAACTCTAATGAACTTATCCTCTGCAGCAGTGGTAACTCTGGGTCTTCCATTTCTGTGGTGGTCCTCATGAGAGCCAGTTTCATCATAGTGCTTGATGGTTTTTGCGACTGCACTTGAAGAAACTTTGAAAGTTCTTGACATTTTCTGCATGGACTGACTTTCATGTCTTAGAGTAATGATGGACTGTTGTTTCTCTTTGCTTATTTTAGCTGTTCTTGCCTTAATATGGACTTGGTATTTTACCAAATAGGGCTATATTCTATATACCAACCCTACCTTGTCACAACACAACTGATTAGCTCAAACGCATTAAAAAGGAAAGAAATTCCACAAATTAACTTTTAAGAAGGCACACTTGTTAATTGAAATGCATTCCAGGTGACTACCTCATGAAGCTGGTTGAGAGAATACCAAGTGTGTGCAAAGCTGTCATCAAGGCAAAAGGTGGCTACTTTGAAGAATCTCAAATATAAAATATATTTTGATTTGTTTAAAACTTTTTGGGTTGCTACATGATTCCATGTGTTATTTCTCAGTTTTGATGTCTTCACTATTATTCTACTATGTAGAAACTAGTAAAAATAAAGAAAAACCCTTGAATGAGTAGGTGTGTCCAAACTTTTGACTGGTACTGTATATACAAAAGTATCTGAACAACCCTTAAAATTAGTGGATTTGGCTATTTCAGCCATACTCCTTGCTGACAGGTGTATAAAATCGAGCACACAGCCATGCAATCTCTATACAAAACATTGGCAATAGAATGGCCATACTGATGAGCTCAGTGACTTTCAACGTGCCACCGTCATAAGATTCCACCTTTCCAACAAGTCAGTTAGTCAAATTTCTGCCCTGCTAAAGCTGCCCCGGTCAACTCTAGGTGCTGTTATTGTGAAATGGAAACATCTAGGAGCAACAATGGCTCAGCCGTGAAGTGGTAGGCCACACAAGCTCACAGAACGGGAATGCCAAGTGCTGAAGAGTGTAGCTCGTAAAAATCGTCTGCCCAAGGTTGCAACACTCACTACCGAGTTCCAAACGGCCTCTGGAAGCAACATCAGCACAAGAACTGTTCGTGTAAAGCTCGTCACCATTGGACTCTGGAGCAGTGGAAACGCGTTCTCTGGAGTGACGAATCACTCTTCATCATCTGGTAGTCTGACGCATGAATCTGGGTTTGGCGGATGCCAGGAGATGCTACCTGTCCCAATGCATAGTGCCAACTGTAAAGTTTGGTGGAAGAGGAATAATGGTCTGGGGCTGTTTTTCATGGTTTGGGCTAGGCCCCTTAGTTTCAGTGAAGGTAAATATTAATGCTACAGCATACAATGATATTCTAGACAATTCTGTGCTTCCAACTTTGTGGCAACAGTTTGAGGAAGGCCCTTTTCTGTTTCAGAATGACAATGCCCCTGTCCACAAAGCGAGGTTGATACAGAAATAGTTTGTTGAGATCGGTGTGGAAGAACTTGACTGGCCTGCACAGAGCCCTGACCTCAAACCCATCGAACATCTTTGGGATGAATTGAAACACCTACTGCAAGCCAGGCCTAATCTCCTAATATCAGTGCCCGACCTCACTAATGCTCTTGTGGCTGAATGGAATCAAGTCCCGGCAGCAATGTTCCAACATCTAGTGGAAAGCCTTCCCAGAAGAGTGGAGGCTGTTATATCAGCAAAGGGTGACCAACTCCATAGTAATGTCCTTGATTTTGGAATGAGATGTTTGACGAGCAGGTGTTCACATACTTTTGGTCATGCAGTGTATGTATGACTAAAACCATATAGAGACCGTGTAGAAACGATAATGGACCTACAGTACCTTCATACAGTTTCTTGACTGTGTCCAACTCGTTAATAATCATCGAAAAGAAAGATAGACAGCCAGGGAGTATATCCAATTCAAGAAATGATGGAGAGAACTATTTTTGGGCCAATTTTGATGGCGATGAAATATAACACATTTTAGTGCGTCCTCCGGACATCGTCGAAGACCGAGTGCGCGAATGCGGTCCGCGGGTCAAAATGAGTTTGACACCCTGAGTTAGAAAGACAGAGTTTGTGAGCCTGTGTCCCAGACTCCCAGGACCAGAGAAAGAGTGACTGTGATGGAGTTTTCTACAATGATCATATTCATTTTAACGGAATCATAGTTTCCCTGTCAGCTGGGTATACCTACTGATTAAAAAACGGGTACAGCAAATTCGAGAACCTAACATCGACAATAACCAGTAGATGTCGCTAATAGATCATGTCACAGCCAGAGTTACCCAATTTCATCCCAGAGCCAGTATGTTCGCAATTTCCACTACACACATTGTCATTAACTGTAACATGTATGTCTTCAATGTCTATAAAACGAGGAATTAATCAAAAGTCAATTCAAATATCGACCATGTGTAGGTAAAGTCACATCACAGTTGTAAAACATTTAACTCCAAAGTTGGCTGTTTTACAATGACTAAGGATGCATTCATTATCTACAATTATTCAGGATACATTTGAAATATTATGTATCATTAACTGTCCAATAGCCTACAGAAGACCCTTAGTAACCAAACTGCACTTCTTACATCCTTCTTACAATTCATGAATACACAACGTATTCATGACAGTCAGAAGCCACTTTGTTTCTGATTAATTAGGTAAAAAATGTTTCATAGAATATTCTGTGTAATTACATTCTGTTTGTTTTCGCTGATTTAACAAATTGTTCCTGTATATGCACGCACACATACAGCGAGCCGTAGAAACAAAGGCGAAAACTGAAAACCACGGAGCCAATCAGCGACCTGCTATTTGTTTAGGGCTATTAAAACTCAAGGCGGTCTTTTCTGTCTTTCCCTCAGTATGTTCTGATCTGCCCCTCGCCGTTATGGGATTATTATCACACATCGACAGGATCTGAATGAATGTGGAAACATAAAGACTACTTTTGCAAATGAAGTCGTTGCTTTACATGTTTAGATAGCAGTTCCTCTCCAAGCCATCTGTACAGACATCGCAATAACGTGTAAGAGGTTTGGGTACCATATGAGAACAGTGGAGCTGATCGTTCAAGCTGTACTGCGGAGTACACCAAGACCAGGGTAAATGTACTGCTTTTGCTAATACTTCTTTATGAATGAATGGCCACTGTTCTTTTATTTTTATGAGATTATAATGCAGTTTTTCGTATTGTAAATTTAAAGAGCTGAGTGAGATCACACCAATCTTTTGTGGGAATTTATTAACAGGGACACTTTACAATGCCAGTACTACCAAGTCAAGAGATTGCCACCCGATTCAAGGAGAAATGGATGAAGCTTCACCCAGAAGACCAAGACAATGTGAATGGTGCAGTCCACCTGGATGACAGTCTCACCAGCCTCCAATGGCTCCAGGACTTCACCATAGTCAGTGTGAGTCTAGAAAGCCTACCGGGCTCCACTTGCCAGCCGTACCAGCTGCCTCAGCCCAGCCACCTGCACCCTCAGGGCTCCGACTCCCCCCCCAGTCCACCTGCTGGGGACACTGCAGCCTCCGGCATGCCTCAGAGTGCAGGCAGCCCCATCACCTCCAGTGCCTCAGCCAACAGGACTAGTTACTACTCCCTTCACCCGACAGTGACCAACAACCACCACCAGATCACTGTGCCAGCCAAGTCCCTGGAGGAGGTAGACTTCAAGACCAACCACGAGGTGAAGCCTCCCTACTCCTACGCCACACTGATCTGCATGGCCATGCAGGCCGGCAAGAAGAACAAGATCACACTGTCTGCTATCTATAACTGGATCACAGAGAACTTCTGCTACTACAGACATGCTGAGACCAGCTGGCAGGTTAGTGACTCAGTCTGTCTTCTACATTATTGATCAAACCTGAGAGAGGTACACAACACAGGGGGAGAGAGATGTGTGGGCGATTGCATGCAACTAATCCCTCAGAGATACAGTATTTATTTTGATGCTGTATGGAAAATAGGTTCGAGGCCTATCATGATTATATTTGTTTATCATAGATGTAATCGTCGGTTATTTGTTGTTTGATTTTGGGGGGGAAATAAGTAAGAAGGTGCGCAACCAACGTGAGTAGAGGTGCAACCTAAAAATGGGTAGACATCATTGGACAGGAAAAGACGCAACGCTCGCTCACCATTCAAAATGTGTATTTTTGTTAGACAAGTTAAATGATTGACGTTGTTTGATTTTCTTGGAATCTCTGTGATGGGGACTATATGATTCAGGAGTACACTGAACTTAAATTGTTATTACCTTGTCCTGACGATGCACATTTGACATGTTATAACCAATGATTTATACATACACATCATTAGTTATAACATTATGACGATCCAGCAACAAATGACAGAGAATGTTTAACGAGGCTGCTGTCAGTTAGCTCATCTTTTCATGAACTACATTCTATTCTCTCCTCAGAACTCTATCCGTCATAACCTGTCACTCAACAAGTGCTTCATGAAGGTTCCCAGGCAGAAGAACGAACCAGGAAAAGGGGGATTCTGGCAGATTGACCCTCAGTACGCAGACATGTTTGTCAATGGAGTCTTCAAGCGCAGGCGGATGCCAGACATCCATTTCAACACCCAGAGACACAGCAAAACCCAAAGATCATCCCGTAACCGAAAAACCCAGGAGTACCACCAGAATTTCCCCCAGGCCCACTACACAGTGTCCCACAGAGGGGCAGGTGCTGGGAACAGATGCAAACTTGGTGGCACAAAGTGGGAGACAGTCCATAAGTCACCACTGTTGACACCGGATCTCGTGGAACCAGAGGCACTGAAGGGTGAACTAGACTGGGCCATGGTGTTTGACGATGTTCTGAATGGAAGCAGCAATAACTTTGAGGATCTAGACATTAACCTAGCTCTGAACTCCCTGGGCTGTAAGGTGGAGCTCTCCCAGCAGGATCAAGGCCGGGGCTGGCACCTGGAGAAGTGGTGCAGCGGAGGGGCTGACCGGGACCACCAGCAGGCCTGCAAGTACATGGAGGTGACCACCATGGGCTGCTACAGCATGGAGGAGATCCAGCAGCACCTCAACCTCAGCACCTCAAGGCTGCAGCAGCCGCTCCCTTTGGCGGTACACCCACAGCACTTTGAGGAGCTGACACTGTTCCCTGATGAGCAGCAGAGGCACCCCTGGGAGGAGCTGAAAGAGGAGGTGCAGGCAGTGCCTATCACCCTGGACCATAGTCTCAGCTTCTGTGAAGGCTTCTTCACTGAGATGCAGCCATGGGGGACAGCAGAGTCTTATATGTGACACCCTCACCCAGCACCAGCCCCAATACTGAACAAGCACTCCAGCAGGAGGCCAGAGGACCTATAGACTACTGTTTTGCTACATTAGCATTATGGATTCATTCAGAGCAACATCTGAGTCACATTTACTGTGTTTTTTAATGTGCATTTTCTATTTGCTTTTTGATTGTTTGCATCTATGAAACAAACATGCTGTTTTTATTGTAGTATTGAATGTCTGTTATAGAACAAAACAAATCTATCCTAATTAGCAACCACTTCGTTTTACATGAAGGGTGTCATTCCAAAATTCTATACACTACCGGTCAAAAGTTTTAGAACACCTACTCATTCAAGGGTTTTTCTTATTTTTTTACTATTTTCTACATTTTAGAATAATAGTGAAGACATCAAAAGTATGAAATAACACATATGGAATCATGTAGTAACCAAAAAAGTGTTAAACAAATCTAAATATATGTTATATTTTATATTCTTAAAATAGCCACCCTTTGCCTTGATGACAGATTTGCACACTCTTGGCATTCTCTCAACCAGCTTCATGAGGTAGTCATTTGGAATGCATTTCAATTAACAGGTGTGCCTTTGTAAAAGTTAATTTGTGGAATTTCTTTCCTTAATGCGTTTGAGCCAATCAGTTGTGTTGTGACAAGATAGGGGTGGTAAACAGAAGATAGCTCTATTTGGTAAAAGACCAAGTCCATATTATGGCAAGAACAGCTCAAATAAACAAAGAGAAACGACAGTCCATCAAAAATTTAAGACATGAAGATCAGTCAATCTGGAAAATGTCAAGAACTTTGAAAGTTTCTTCAAGTGCAGTCGCAAAAACCATCAAGCGCTATGATGAAACTGGCTCTCATGAGGACCGCCACAGGAATGGAAGACCCAGAGTTACCTCTGCTGCAGAGTATAAGTTCATTAGAGTTACCAGCCTCAGAAATTGCAGCCCAAATAAATGCTTCACAGAGTTCAAGTAACAGACACATCTCAGCATCAACTGTTCAGAGGAGACTGTGTGAATCAGCCTTCATGCACGAATTGCTGCGAATAAACCACTACTAAAGGACACCAATAAGAAGAAGAGACTTGCTTGGGCCAAGAAACACGAGCAATGGACATTAGACGAGTGGCAATTTGATATTTTACACACATGAAGGATAAGAAATCATTTCTGATGAAAAAACAAATGTGAAAAATGTGTGTATATAGCGTTTTGGAACTCTTCACATACTAATCTAATCTAATTTCATAATCAGTATTGTGTGGGCAATCAGATCAGACATAATGCTAGAGAGTTTGTGCCGTGACAGTTTGCTGGCTGTCTAGCCGGCTACATTATGCTCTGAAAGTCTTCAACTGTAAAACTTTATGATGATTTTTTATATTCATTCCATTAGTAGATATTCTAAAAAGGCTCAGGATTACCTAACATTAGTATAGCCATGGTTGTAAGGGTATGTTATGTAAAGGATGTTTTATGTATGATTCAGGTAATACAGTTAAAATATGAAAATACTGAATAACGTTTTCTGCATAGATGGTCATTTCTTTGGCAGTAAGTTTATCTAAACGTACATGTGATGAATGGGGTGATGAATTATTGAATTATTAATTAAAAGGCTGTAAATAATGCATTAATTAAATAAATACAGTGGACTTAAAAATAAATTATTTCGTGATGTAGTTTATAGGATCTTCCTAAGGATAGGAAAAAGATGGAACAGAGTAAATAGGTGTTAACTTGTGGAATAGACACTGGCTGGAATAGGTTTTAACCAATCAGCATTCAGGATTAGACCCACCCGTTGTATAAATCTCATTATAAACTGGGTGGTTCGAGCCCTGAATGCTGATTGGCTGACAGCGCTAGTATATCTGGACCCTTTCTTTCTAAAATTATCTGCCGAAATTGTTGCAACCCCTATTACTAGCCTGTTCAACCTCTCTTTCGTGTCGTCTGAGATTCCCAAAGATTGGAAAGCAGCTGCGGTCATCCCCCTCTTCAAAGGGGGGGACACTTGACCCAAACTGCTACAGACCTATTTCTATCCTACCCTGCCTTTCTAAGGTCTTCGAAAGCCAAGTCAACAAACAGATTACCGACCATTTCGAATCCCACCGCACCTTCTCCGCTATGCAATCTATTTTCAGACCTGGTCATGGGTGCACCTCAGCCACGCTCAAGGTCCTAAACAATATCTTAACCGCCATCGATAAGAAACAATACTGTGCAGCCGTATTCATTGACCTGGCCAAGGCTTTCGACTCTGTCAATCACCACATCCTCATCGGCAGACTCGATAGCCTTGGTTTCTCAAATGATTGCCTCGCCTGGTTCACCAACTACTTCTCTGATAGAGTTCAGTGTGTCAAATCGGAGGGCCTGTTGTCCGGGCCTCTGGCAGTCTCTATGGGGGTGCCACAAGGTTCAATTCTTGGGCCGACTCTCTTCTCTGTATACATCAATGATGTCGCTCTTGTTGCTGGTGAGTCTCTGATCCATCTCTACGCAGACGACACCATTCTGTATACTTCTTGCCCTTCTTTGGACACTGTGTTAACAACCCTCCAGACGAGCTTCAATGCCATACAACTCTCCTTCCGTGGCCTCCAACTGCTCTTAAATACAAGTAAAACTAAATGCATGCTCTTCAACCGATTGCTGCCTGCACCTGCCCGCCCGTCCAGCATCACTACTCTGGACGGTTCTGACTTAGAATATGTGGACAACTACAAATACCTAGGTGTCTGGTTAGACTGTAAACTCTCCTTCCAGACTCACATCAAACATCTCCAATCCAAAGTTAAATCTAGAATTGGCTTCCTATTTCGCAACAAAGCATCCTTCACTCATGCTGCCAAACATCCCCTCGTAAAACTGACCATCCTACCGATCCTCGACTTCGGCGATGTCATTTACAAAATAGCCTCCAATACCCTACTCAATAAATTGGATGCAGTCTAATGCCATCCGTTTTGTCACCAAAGCCCCATATACTACCCACCACTGCGACCTGTACGCTCTCGTTGGCTGGCCCTCGCTTCATACTCGTCGCCAAACCCACTGGCTCCAGGTCATCTACAAGACCCTGCTAGGTAAAGTCCCCCCTTATCTCAGCTCGCTGGTCACCATAGCAGCACCCACCTGTAGCACGCGCTCCAGCAGGTATATCTCTCTGGTCACCCCCAAAGCCAATTCCTCCTTTGGCCGCCTCTCCTTCCAGTTCTCTGCTGCCAATGACTGGAACGAACTACAAAAATCTCTGAAACTGGAAACACTTATCTCCCTCGCTAGCTTTAAGCACCAGCTGTCAGAGCAGCTCACAGATTACTGCACCTGTACATAGCCCATCTATAATTTAGCCCAAACAACTACCTCTTCCCCTACTGTATTTATTTATTTTGCTCCTTTGCACCCCATTATTTCTATTTCTACTTTGCACATTCTTCCACTGCAAATATACCATTCCAGTGTTTTACGTGCTATATTTTATGTACTTCGCCACCATGGCCTTTATTTGCCTTTACCTCCCTTATCTCACCTCATTTGCTCACATTGTATATAAACTTGTTTTTCTACTGTATTATTGACTGTATGTTTGTTTTACTCCATGTGTAACTCTGTGTTGTTGTATGTGTCGAACTGCTTTGCTTTATCTTGGCCAGGTCGCAATTGTAAATGAGAACTTGTTCTCAACTTGCCTACCTGGTTAAATAAAGGTTAAATAAAAAATATAAATAAATAAAAAATATCAGACCGTATACCACGTATAATAGCAATAAGGCACCTCAGGGATTTGTGGTATATGGCCAGTATACCACGGTTAAGGGCTGTGTCCAGGCACTCTGCGATGCGTCATGCATAAGAACAGCCCTTAGCCGTGGTATATTGGCCATATACCACACACCCTCGTGCCTTATTGCTTAACTATACTGTATTATCTATTGTTAATGTATGTAGACAGACAAATACTCTTCTACTCTACCAAGAATGAACTGTCCTATCTCTATCCCCTACCTACACCCTCTCACCATACACCACTGAACCTTCGTCTTATGAGGACCAGCATGCCTAAGCCCCGGTCACTCATTTCATTCTGAAATGGATGGTACAAAACAAAGCACTTCACCCAGCAGGGCAGAAGAACACACTTCCATCTCTGCAAGATGAAACGTTGCTTTCAGTTCCCTTAAGGAGTTTTTTCCCCAACAAATCCAAATTCCATTTCCAGAGGAGGATCCATTAGCAATAGAGTGTGACGAGGTATTGTAGCAGTGCTCATTCAATTCCACTCATGGTGGAGAATTTCTTCCAGGATAAAAATAATCATTTGGTGATGTGTGTGTGTGACCCGTTCTGAACACTTCTCTCCTTCTCTTGCCCCATGTTATAATGAAGATAACCTCTTTGTCTTTCACAACAGAAAAAAGTACATATTTCCCTCTGGCAAGTCTGAGCTTGTCGAAGCTTCATAAAATGGCCAGACCCACTGGACTAATAACCATGGTGCAACTTGGTCTGTCTGTGTAAGTCTAATGTTTATGTAATCGTCACCCTGAACATGAGCAGCCCAGAGGCAGGTGTTAAGGAAGAGTGTCAGGTCAGGTGGAGGTAGTGGAGCAGGTCTGGGCATGCAGGGGCCATTGTGTTATTATGCAGTTCTGAGTAAACATAAACCAGTTGGATGTGTAGGTAGGTTGGGTCATCCTGAGGTCCATGGCCAATCTGCACATCACTCAAACTGAACCACACCACAGCTTCTAGACAATCTAAATGAAGGTACAGCTGGGTGGTGAGCTCAAATCTAACATTCCCCCCTGGACAAACGTCTTGTCTGGTGTCGAAGCCAACCCTCCTGAGCTGCCCTGATAGACTTATCTCCCAGCAGGCAGAACCATGGGGCTCTATTCAGACAAGGGGCTGTGGCACACTGTCGGCCCAACATGCAGATCTGTCAGGGTGAACAAGCAGGGCAGTCAATGCACCCTGACCCTGGCTGCTTTATGTCCTCCTGGTACTGCTGATTACAGGAGCTGACTGCTGGGGGGCACAGGACAGCCAAGGAGGAGCTGCAACAAAGGGTGAACTGATACTGATGGGTTCACTCACGTATACAATACATGAACAAAACAAATCAGTTAGGTTTTAATTAGTCTTTCCAGTGATATACATTAGAAAGCACAACACACAGTGGGTACGGCCTGAAAGCTCTATGGCTTGTTCTGTGTATGTTTCGATTACGTCTGTGCAAAGAGTCCCGACCTGACATACATATTATTAAACAAGTGGTCCCCAATCCCCAGAGTCCATTCACTCTGAGAATGATTGCTTCTCATTGTTCCCTGCATCTTCATCCAAACCAAGTGGAAGTCTTTGTGTGGTGGAGAGATGTCTGGGGATCCATCTCCTTCAGATGTGTGTGAAGCCAGAGCAGAGAAGGGGATGAGGAGCTGCATCTGACTGCATAGTGCCTTGCATTAGTCAAGTAAATCTCTGTCCTAATGCACAGCTCTGCTGAGTTTAAAACATAATTCTAAATATATTTCTATACTCTTGAGCATGGTTATAGATATGTCTTTAATTATCACTGTTGTATACATTATGATAGGAGAAACCTGACAAGTTCCAACTTTTACATTCTCAGCTTTACTTAAAAATCTTTTGGGAGACCAAATGTCATGGTTGATATTCAGACACACAAAAGAGATCCATTTCTATCAAGTGGGATGACTGTCTCGTATCTGTCACATTAGGGGTTAAAACAGACTAATCTAATTTTCTCCCATTGTCATTTCATTTCCACGGTCCATTCCCAATTCTGACTTGGGCTGACTGATCAATGACATCCTCCAGAAAGAAAGACAATCTAAACATAGAAAAATATATGATTTGTTTTTACCATGATGTTGTTGCCTACTGTATGTGACTGGAATCTTCACAGGAACTCAAGAAAATATATATTTTTCTCTCAAAGACAAAGCATGGTTGGGAATAATGGTTTAATATCCAATGGTCTTTCATTAACTTCCTCTATGAAGGGATGTGGTCTCTCACATAAAAAAATACTGTAGTATAGATGGTGTTAGGAGGTCAATGGAACGCAGACTGTGAGGGATAGAAGGAAGCTGGATTGGGGGAAATTAAACAAGTGGATATTCATCAAATCCGTCATAATTGATGTATTGTAAGAGACCCAGAAGCATTTCGCTACACCCACAATAACATCTGACAAATACAGTTGAAGTCGGAAGTTTACATACACCTGTCAAAGGGTGAGTGTAGCTGGTGCATGGAAGTCAGGCGCAGGAGAGCAGAGATGAGTGGACAAAGCACTTTACTAAGGCAACCATTTGCACAGAACGCAACCGCGTCACAAAACAAATGCCAAACGAACAAGTGAGGCAGCACAAAGTACAAAAACCCAAGTACAAAGTACCGGCTGCCACAAAGCACGGGGAATAAAACAACCCCAGCGCAAACCAGCCAGAAGTGTGCCAACCTTGACAACAAACAATTTCACACACAGACATGGGGGGAACAGAGGGTTAAATACACGACACGTAATGAAGGGAATGTAAACCAGGTGTGTGGGAACACAAGACAAAACAAATGGAAAATGAAAGGTGGATCGGCGATGGCTAGAAGACCGGTGACGTCGACCGCCGAACGCCGCCCGAACAAGGAGAGTAACCGACTTCGGCGGAAGTCGTGACAACACCTTAGCCAAATACATTTAAACTCAGTTTTTCACAATTCCTGACATTTAATCAGAGTAAAAAATTCCATGTCTTAGGTCAGTTAGGATCACCACTTTATTTTAAGACTGTGAAATGTCAGAATAATAGTAGAGAGAATGGTTTATTTCAACTTGTATTTCTTTCATCACATTCCCAGTGGGTCAGAAGTTTACATACACTCAATTAGTACTTGGTAGCATTGCTTTTAAATTGTTAACCTTGGGTCAAACGTTTCGGGTAGCCTTCCACAAGCTTCCCACAATAAGTTGGGTGAATTTTGGTCCATTCCTCCAGATATAGCTGGTGTAACTGAGTCAGGTTTGTTGGCCTCCTTGCTCACACACGCTTTTTCAGTTCTGCCCACAAATGTTCTATGGGATTGAGGTCAGGGCTGGCCACTCCAAAACCTTGACTTTGTTGTCCTTAAGTCCTTTTACCACAACTTTGGAAGTATGCTTGGGGTCATTGTCCATTTGGACAATGTGTCCAAATCCCCGTGTGCAGTTGCAAACCGTAGTCTGGCTTTTTTAAGGCGGTTTTGGAGCAGTGGCTTCTTCCTTGCTGAGCAGCCTTTCAGGTTATATCGATATAGGACTCGTTTTACTGTCGATATAGATACTTTTGTACCTGTTTCCTCCAGCATCTTCACAAGGTCCTTTGCTGTTGTTCTGGGATTGAGTTGCACTTTTTGCACCAAAGTACGTTCATCTCTAGGAGACAGAACGCGTCTCCTTCCTGAGCGGTATGACAGCTGCGTGGTCCCATGGTGTTTATACTTGCGTACTATTGTTTGTACAGATGAACGTGGTACCTTCAGGCATTTGAAATTGCTCCCAAGGATGAACCAGACTTGTGGAGATTTTCCCATGATGTCAAGCAAAGAGGCACTGAGTTTGAAAAGAGGCACTGAGTTTGAAGGTAGGCCTTGAAATACATCCACAGGTACACCTCCAATTGACTCAGGCTAATTGACATAATTTATCCGAAGCTTCTAAAGCCATGACATCATTTTATGTAATTTTCCAACCTGTTTAAAGGCACAGAAAACTTCTGACCCACTGGAATTATAAGTGAAATAATTTGTCTGTAAACAATTGCTGGAAAAATTACTTGTGTCATGCACAAAGTAGATGTCCTAACCGACTTGCCAAAACTATAGTTTGGCAACAAGACATTTGTGGAGTGGTTGAAAAACAAGATTTAATGACTCCAACCTAAGTGTATGTAAACTTCCGACTTCAACTGTATATGTATGTGACCAATACAATTTGATGTGGTTACTAAAGTCCGATTTGGATATATTTGGCTGTTTTCACTGCATTACATTTAGAAATTGTCCCTGTTCAGGTTTAGAAGAAGTGACTGCTAAATGCTAACTCCCATAAGTATAAGCTGGTAGCATAGCTAGCATACAGACATCGATGCTGCTAGTCAAAGTAGTTTTGAACTGTAATGCAGTTGATTGATGACGATAAGATGAACATATATTGGGGTTGACGTCCATACAAACATTATACTCCAATTTATACCTCAATATAGTGTGAAATACACATACATGTATAAACAATAGACTAAAATGTAGGCACATTTTGCTGGGGGGCAATGAGGGGATTCAGGCTTTTTCCCCCATGGCATCTTTCCGCTACCCGTTTATATGGCATTTCCATTGTTTTGGTCGAGTTCCATTGACCTCTTTACTGTATCTATACCACATAGTTTCTAAACATTCTGTTCTGTCTTTGTCTATATTATGGTATAAATACTATAGTATTCACCGAAGTATTTTGTCGACTTTACTGTAGTATTCACTGTAGTGTTTTGTGCAAAAACACTACAGTGAATTCTGTGGTATTTACAGTTAACTATAGTATAAATACGGTAGTAAAAAGAAAACTGTAGTATGTACTACAGTAACTTGTTTTTTCTCCACTCAAATCGTGAGTGTAATGAGAACAGAGGCAGGTTTCAACTTTTCAAGTACATTTAAGGAGAAGCTAGAAGGATGCATGTGTGTGAAAGGAACAATACAAGGAATGAACTTGGAATGCTGGAATGATAACCCCCATGAATAAACCACTTAATTCCCAAACAGCATCTCTTTATTGTGAAGGGAACTAAATAGGCCCAATGAGTGATAATCCAATCTGTTGTGGTAAAGTATTATCGGAAGTGGCATTCCTGTTCTATTATTCACCCAGGAACGTGGAAGTGCCTCTGTGGTGTCCTGCAGTGGTGGTTCACAAGTTCAGAAAGCAGTTGATTATTTTTATGAAACGGTAGCGGGAGCATGTCTCACCCCTGAGGACTCCGGACATAAAATAAAACCACATTATGGGCTTAATGCCATTTTTAATATAACGATGTTCTAGATCTCTCTGTGTATACACCAACACAAAGCTGGGGTCATGCAGTGTGCCCTCTGGCTTTGATGGGCAGCAAGGTAAAGGTCAGAGGTCACAGATCTGTCAGATAGTTCTCCCGTTGAGGCTGTAATTAACTTGGGCCCCTCTGAGAAAGGGGGTGAAAGGATTGTGTCCTTTAGATTTGGTCTGACTAGATTTGGTCTCATCCTTGGCCCTATAGATAGTCCAGTTTGAACATCTCCCAATCTCAGTGCATCAGCAGGATATCTGACCATTGATGTCAAAACAAAAGAGGGGTCCAATTAGAGCAGCATTATGTCAGAGAATCTTGCAGCCCAAGGTGAGGTGACAGGCTGGGGGTGAAACATCATCTGTTTGAGAACCTCTGGTCAGGTGATCCTTAGTCATCATCATTTATGTTACATTTTAGTCATTTAGCAGATGCTCTTATCCAGAGTGACTTACAGGAGCTATTAGGGTTAAGTGCCCCACCTCCACCTGCTGTGGGTCTGCTCTATCCCTATGGGGAATGTGGATTATCATCAATAATGAACACCAAACAACAGCCTCCACTCCAGACCAGACCGAAGAAAGAAGGGAATGAGTGGTGGAGAGGTGGGTCCTTCAATAACTTGCATCCCCTGAACACAGCATGTTGAATTATTATTCTTTATCCTTTATTTAACTAGGCAAGTCAGTTAAGAAGAAATTCTAATTTACTATGACGGCCTACACCGGCCAAACCCGGATGACGCTGGGCCAATTGTGCGCCGCCCTATGGGACTCCCAATCACAGCCGGTTGTGATACAGCCTGGATTCAAAGTCTGTAGTGACGCCTCTAGCACTGAGATGCAGTGCCTTAGACCACTGCGCCACTCAGGATTTAGCTCTCGCAAATCTCTCGATCATTATAAGAAAGTATTTTCTGCCACGTCATTGTAGTCACCAATAAATGAATGTGTTAATTTCAGTTGCGTGCTGTGTGTGTGTAAGCACAGATGCTCAGTCCTCTTTTCTATTTCCCTCACCTCACATCTCTCCTGATGAGTAAGAAGGTGGGTTTACAATGCAGGGATTGTCTGGGTCTTGAAGAGAGTCTTACTTGATTAGCTGCTCCTTGTTTTATGAAGCCTGGCATCTGGCTCCCTGGGCCAGCTAACTGGTTAATACAGGGTAACACTACACCTTCCTCCCTTCCCAAGGCCTGGGGCCAGGTGACCGCACTGGGAGCTCCCCTAATCAGCTGTCTGGATGGATGGATGTGTGTATGTATGCTGGAGGTAGATGTGATGGGAGCAGAATCTCTCTCACCTGCTCTCCTCTTAGGACATCATCATACTCAACACAACAATCTCTCTCTTTTACTAATAATCAGTAGTCAATATTGACCAATCAAAAGAACAAGTGCCTACCATGAATCAGCCAGTAAAAGCAGACCTGTTTAAAGATTGTAATTACTTCATGGAAGGACTATTCCGCTTTTTAAAACGTTTTATGTAACTGGCATTCACAAAACATTTTTAACCGGACTATACTGTATATACAGTGGGGAGAACAAGTATTTGATACACTGCCGATTTTGCAGGTTTTCCTACTTACAAAGCATGTAGAGGTCTGTAATTTTTATCATAGGTACACTTCAACTGTGAGAGACGGAATCTAAAACAAAAATCCAGAAAATCACATTGTATGATTTTTAAGTAATTAATTTGCATTTTATTGCATGACATAAGTATTTGATCACCTACCAACCAGTAAGAATTCCGGCTCTCACAGACCTGTTCGTTTTTCTTTAAGAAGCCCTCCTGTTCTCCACTCATTACCTGTATTAACTGCACCTGTTTGAACTCGTTACCTGTATAAAAGACACCTGTCCACACACTCAATCAAACAGATTCCAACCTCTCCACAATGGCCAAGACCAGAGAGCTGTGTAAGGACATCAGGGATAAAATTGTAGACCTGCACAAGGCTGGGATGGGCTACAGGACAATCGGCAAGCAGCTTGGTGAGAAGGAAACAACTGTTGGCGCAATTATTAGAAAATGGAAGAAGTTCAAGATGACGGTCAATCACCCTCGGTCTGGGGCTCCATGCAAGATTTCACTTCGTGGGGCATCAATGATCATGAGGAAGGTGAGGGATCAGCCCAGAACTACACGGCAGGACCTGGTCAATGACCTGAAGAGAGCTGGGACCACAGTCTCAAAGAAAACCATTAGTAACACACTACGCCGTCATGGATTAAAATCCTGCAGCGCACGCAAGGTCCCCCTGCTTAAGCCAGTGCATGTCCAGGCCTGTCTGAAGTTTGCCAATGACCATCTGGATGATCCAGAGGAGGAATGGGAGAAGGTCATGTGGTCTGATGAGACAAAAATAGAGCTTTTTGGTCTAACTCCACTCGCCATGTTTGGAGGAAGAAGAAGTATGAGTACAACCCCAAGAACACCATCCCAACCGTGAAGCATGGAGGTGGAAACATCATTCTTTGGGGATGCTTTTCTGCAAAGGGGACAGGACGACTGCACCGTATTGAGGGGAGGATGGATGGGGCCATGTATCGCGAGATCTTGGCCAACAACCTCCTTCCCTCAGTAAGAGCATTGAAGATGGGTCGTGGCTGGGTCTTCCAGCATGACAACGACACGAAGCACACAGCCATGGCAACTAAGGAGTGGCTCCGTAAGAAGCATCTCAAGGTCCTGGAGTGGCCTAGCCAGTCTCCAGACCTGAACCCAATAGAAAATCTTTGGAGGGAGCTGAAAGTCCGTATTGCCCAGCGACAGCCCCGAAACCTGAAGGATCTGGAGAAGATCTGTAGGGAGGAGTGGGCCAAAATCCCTGCTGCAGTGTGTGCAAACCTAGTCAAGAACTACAGGAAACGTATGATCTCTGTAATTGCAAACAAAGGTTTCTGTACCAAATATTAAGTTCTGCTTTTCTGATGTATCAAATACTTATGTCATGCAATAAAATGCTAATTAATTACTTAAAAATCATACAATGTGATTTTCTGGATTTTTTTTTTAGATTCCGTCTCTCACAGTTGAAGTGTACCTATGATAAAAATTACAGACCTCTATATGCTTTGTAAGTAGGAAAACCTGCAAAATCGGCAGTGTATCAAATACTTGTTCTCCCCACTGTATACTGAATAACAAAGCTCATATTGTGGAACACTTCTCAACCACTAACAACAACATTCTAAATGTACAATCAAGCAGATTTTAATACATTTCAGAAATGATAGAGGCAAACAAAATATGTAAAAAGCCACACACCAGTCCGTAACACCAATGATCAAGATACGGCCAACGGTGGCCTCTCTTGCAGAATAGATCAGTGGGATTCATTAAAAGCGATGTAATTACTGTAGCTGGGACTCCACCTGTCCCCGGCAGACTGGTGATCTAACATGCAGTACGTCTGCCTGCCTATTGTGATTGGCCATGAGGCCCAGCAGGGAAGTGCGTGCTGTGTGTGCAGCTCCCAGAAGCCTCAGTTCCTCCAGGAGAGAGAAGGGTACCCTCTCCTCTCCATCAGCGCTACTTTAAATATTCATGCTGGATCAACAGTGGAACACAATCCTTCTCCTGGGTTTTCTCCTTCCCTGCTTTGGGAGGCATAGGTCTATGGTGGCAGACCCATTATGGGCCGTTATCTCGCACATGCACACACGCAGAGCACACACAGTAAGCCGTCATCATACTTAACACCTGATGAAAGCAGGCATATTGCAAGTGTTAAAGTACATTAATCAGACAAATGTACATTTTCACAGAACACTTATCCTGTTGGACAGCAATGTTATAAAAAGCTATCGTTGATCACTCTTGACGAATTACTGCACTGTCAAATATTAGAGTCAGAAGGCTCTTTTTCATCGAAAACCAGACGACGGTGTGAGACCTCAGAGAGAAGAAGCTATACTGTGGGTAGGAGCATGGCTGGTATCTCAGGAAGGGGTATCAGGGACCGGGGGACGCTGGGAGTCCCTAGGGGCCAGAGCTCATTAGGCAGCTGCTTAATGAGAGAGCTGAGGGAGAGATGGGATAACTTGTGGCTAGGCTCTCGTTAATGCTGCACTAGGTGGTAGCAATGGGAAAGAGAGGGAGAGAGATACCTGGAGACCATTCTGACCTAAATAGACAGGGTGAAGAACATTGTGTGCAAGTATTGGTGATGTTTACGCCATTTGCACACACTGTACATATACTTTTTTCTTTCTTGTACGTTTGTTTATTCCATGTGTAACTCTGTGTTGTTGTTTGTGTCGCACTGCTTTGCTTTATCTTGGCCAGGTCGCAGTTGTAAATGAGAACTTGTTCTCAACTGGCCTACCTGGTTAAATAAAGGTGAAATAAAAAATTAAAAAAATGTAACAAGCACATTTACATCAGCCAAGATCTCCCTCATCACCACAGACTGGAAAAGTCATTTTGAAGTAGTAGTGCTTGGTGAAAGTATGTGTAAAGCCTAGTATGAATGCCTTATTCCAACAGACTTTCATTTTTGACATTTTGATACTGTCTTCCAGAGAGCACAAACAGATTTCAGTCACCAACAGTTTGTGCTTCCCAGTCAATCTCTCTCTCTCTCTCTCTCTCTCTCTCTCTCTCTCTCTCTCTCTCTCTCTCTCTCTCTCTCTCTCTCTCTCTCTCTCTCTCTCTCTCTCTCTCTCTCTCTCTCTCTCTCTCTCTCTCTCTCTCTCTCTCTCTCTCTCTCTCTCTCTCTCTCTCTCTCTCTCTCTCTCTCTCTCTCTCTCTCTCTCAGCAGGGGTTGGCACTCCAAAAGGACCATGCTAACCTCCCATTGGTCAACCGCAAGCTCAAGTTAACAGCTCAGATGGTCCATCCCATCTGTAACGTGTTTACTTGGATATGACTGAATCTGTGTACAGAATTGGAATGGACAAAAAGGTGAACACTGTAACAAGAATGTTGAACCCCATGTCAGATCATAATCAATGAACCGTACTGTCAATAAGATCTTGTTTTTCTGCTCCAAAGTTATATTGGCCCTAGAGTAACTGAAGCTATTTGTTATGCACCTGCGTTAGGCTAATAATATACAAGAGGGACTGATTGAGACATTGCCGGGTCATGCAGGTTTCACAGTGCCTCCTGCTGACGGTCTCCATAAAACTGGCCTTCTGGTACTCATGGTTGCAGGTAGGTGACATAGGCCTGTGTGTGTTTACTTCGATTATACTTCCTCTTCTACACATCAACCACACAATAAACCTACACAACCACTTACCTGAAATATGCTAATAGAATTCACAAAGTGTGGTCGGTCTGTTATACGCTTCCTCTCATCTCCATTTGACTATCTCTTTATTGCTGTCCAGTTTCCTGAGAGCCATTTTACCATGACAACAGGAGTGTCCCTATATAGCCCTCCTCTCCTCCCTGTCTGGTCAAGGTCACTATCGTCTACAAAATGACCCTGTATGTCCTTAACTTGATGTCTAATGTCCAGTCCTTCATTTTAGACTATGACACTTTTATAGTCAACATGTAATACATATGTGAAAGAAGAAGAGGAGCAACCCTTACAGCATGTTTAATAAATAGGTCTTCATAATACTAATGTTGTTATAGAAATACTGCACTGTACAAATTCATTTGATAGTTTACACCAGAATATGTGTCTGTTGGAAGAAGAGACAGGCCAGGACTGACGTGAATACTGTGAAATGTTTGGTGCGGTCTTGTATGACAATATACCAAAAATAATCAGAGGGGTAATATGATAGGTCTGGAACGTATAGTTACTTGGACAAGGGACACTGTTCGCCAATGTTGCAAGTCTGGGCTTGAGGTGGAGGTGGCCCTGGGTCAACCCTGGTGACCTTTCAACTGATAATAGAAGATTGGATCATGAACAACCTTGACAGTTCCTGACAAGCCGTTTAACATTAACTATTGTTCTTCAAAGTTTGTATTCTTTTATGATTCCTAAATATTGTGAATATAGCATGAATCATTTCTAGAATAGCCCTGTACAGATCATTCTAAACACTTTAATTCTATACCCCCCGAGGCGCCCTCTAGTGGGGAAACTGCAGTATAACCAACGGCAGACGAGTAAATATGGTCCTTGCATTAAAAACCAGAACAAAATGCATTGTAAACGACGGGCTGTCAATAAATAACATACGGACACATTTACTGAGAACCGATGATGCACATCAGAACTGCAGCCGGCTTCCAAAAACAGGCGTCACGTTTGAGTAGACCAGTATGTTAGGCAAGAATCGCTGAGACGCATAATTGTGCACCATGGATAAGGACTAATAACTACTTGTCTCACTGTCCATTATGTGTTGATGTGAATGACCTATACTTCTGAAGCACACCTGCTACCACAGCAAGCCCGTACATGCTCTGACTGAGTGTTGATTACTGATTGACAGTTCAGGCACATACATTCCAAACAGGAACTAGTGAAACACCTGTAACAATAATACGCTGCAATTGTTCTTGAGTCAATGGATTGGTCACGTTAGGTATTATTTTGCCCATATCAGGTGTGCAAGGGGTGATACAGATCTTTATCGACATTATGTGATTTTTTTGGAGTATCTACCCACTGGGCGAAAACTGGTTGAATCAACGTTGTTTCCACGTCATTTCAACCTAAAATTCAATGCGATGACATTGAATCAAAGTGGAAAATTGATTGGATTTGAAAAAAAGTTATCAACGTAAGGAGATTTCTGGGGGGGTTTTCCACCCAACTTTTCAACCAAAATCCAATGAAAAGGTGTCCTTTTTAGCTGATTTCACGTTGAATTCACGTTAGTTAAAAACTCAACCAAATGTAAAACTAGACATTGAACTGAAGTCTGTGTCCAGTGGGCACAATTTCTCCAATCTCAGAGTAATATCCATGTTCAGCTATGATTCACCTCTGCATCCTCTAAGTGTAGCTCAGGCCAGTATGAGGAGCGGAGTCCTTACTCATAATATCCTGTATACACTGAGTGTACAAAACATTAAGAACACCTTCCTAATACTGAGCTGCACCCTTTGCCCTCAGAACAGTTTGCCGGGGCATGGACTCTACATGGCGTTGAAAGGTGTTCCACAGGGATGTTGGCCCATGTTGACTCTAATGCTTCCCACAGTTGTGTCAAATTGGCTGGATGTCCTTTGGGTGGTGGACCATTCTTGATACACAGAGGAAACTGTTGAGCATGAAAAACCCATCAGCATTACAGTTCTAGACAGACTCAAACCGATGGGCCTGGCACCTACTACCATACCCCGTTCAAAGACACATCTTTTGTCTTGCCGATTCACCCTCTGAATGGCACACATACACAATCCACGTCTCAATTGTCTCTAGGCTTAAAAATCCTTCTTTAACCTGTCTCCTCCCCTTCATCTACCCTGATTGAAGTGGATTTTGTGACATCAATAAGGAATCATAGCCTGGATTCACCTGGTCAGTCTATGTCATGGAAAGAGCAGGTGTTCTTAATGTTTTTTACACTCACTGTATATTACGTATTTTCAAGCCCTCATACTCCCTCCCTTCATTAGTCCAAGTATGACATTGTGTGGTTTCTGTTATGCATCAAACTGGATACTGGATAACTGTCTCTAAGCACAAAGAGGAGAGTGTCTCTCACTGGACACTTGCCGGGATTGGCTATGGACTACGTCAAGTTACAAGGTCAGTCAGTCAGCAAGTGCAAGGCCAGGTCCCTCCCCAAGACAATCAACTAACCCTAACCTCAACCCTAACTCTAGCTTCATGTCCACACTCCGTTTCAACCCTAACCCTAAAGCTTACCGTATGCTTCCCAGTCAAAACAGTTTGTGTATCCCAGTCAAAACAGTTTGTGTATCCCAGTCAAAACAGTTTGAGCTTCCCAGTCAAAACAGTTTGTGCTTCCCAGTCAAAACAGTTTGAGCTTCCCAGTCAAAACAGTTTGTGCTTCCCAGTCAAAACAGTTTGTGTATCCCAGTCAAAACAGTTTGTGTATCCCAGTCAAAACAGTTTGTGCTTCCCAGTCAAAACAGTTTGTGCTTCCCAGTCAAAACAGTTTGTGCTTCCCAGTCAAAACAGTTTGTGCTTCCCAGTCAAAACAGTTTGTGCTTCCCAGTCAAAACAGTTTGTGCTTCCCAGTCAAAACAGTTTGTGCATATATTATATATTTTTTGTTAGTTTTGGTCTTTAGCCAAAAATATTATTGAGGCAAGTCGAAGTTCGGTAGCCGATGTCTATGCCCCTTAGTCTGTGATTGGTCAACAGTACTACTCCTAGTAGGAGTGGGAACATGAAAAGTTTGTTCTCATTCAACGAGAGACGACTAGGTTTCATGCATTTTTTCACTTGGAAAAATGCATCTTAGTTAAATGTAAAACATCTTAGTTAAATGTAAAATTGCGTGACTAAGATCACCTCACCAAAAACGTCAAAATTAATGACAGATTTCTTGAGTTATTTTAGATTAATTCTGACTATTTTGAGGAAGTATTTCTGGCTATGTTGTTGCTACGGTGACTCAGGATGGACAAATGCTTTTTTCTTGTTTTTCAAGCGATGGTCTTTAGGGAGTATGAGAGCACAGACGGTCGTCTCGCCTTGCCAAGTTCTGCTAGGAGCAAAGCAAACCTATATTATGTATGCGGATTCCTTAACCCTAGCTTCATGTCCACACCCTGGCTCAACCCTAAGCCGAACTTCATTTAGGAGGACTCAGACCATATTTACCCCTGGATTTCAGCCATCCATCCTTCCTTTTCCCATTGGTGTTGACCTGTAGCCCAGTCTCTGTGTCATTTGTTAGGCCAAGTAGAGCTACTAGCCTCATAACCAGCTAGCGTAATCTCCCAGCACAGAAGGGTATTAATGTTATGAGACTACGCTGTCAGAGGATGGGTGATCCTCTGGATGTGCCTGAGCAGGCAGCAGGTCGGTACAGATTAAAACAGTCTGGCACACTGTGCCAACCTCACCCACTAACCTCATTAAGCTGACTGCCAGTACAGCTCAAGAACCAATTCCATTTGCAGACACACTGATACACATGCATGCATGCATGTGCACACATACACCACCGTTCAAAAGTTTGGGGTCACTTAGAAATGTCCTTGTTCTTGAAAGAAAAGAAAAAATGTTGTCTTTTAAAATAACATCAAATTGATCAGAAATAGAGTGCAGACATTGTTAATGTTGTAAATAACTATTGAGGCTGGAAACGGCTGATTTTTTATGGAATATCTACATAGGCGTGCAGAGGACCATTATCAGCAACCATCACTCCTGTGTTCCAATGGCACGTTGTGTTAGCTTATCCAAATTGATCATTTTAAAAGGCTAATTGATCACAACTGAGCAAGAGGACAAGTACATTAGAGTGTCTAGTTTGAGAAAAAGACGCCGCACAAGTCCTCAACTGGCAACTTCATTAAATAGTACCCGCAAAACATCAGTCTCAACGTCAACAGTGAAGAGGCGACTCCGTGATGCTGGCCTAGGCAGAGCTGCAAAGAAAAAGCCATATCTCAGACTGGCCAATAAAAAGAAAAGATTAAGATGGGCAAAAGAACACAGACACTGGACAGAGGAACTCTGCCTAGAAGGTCGGCATCCCGGAGTCGCTTCTTCACTTTTGACGTTGAGACTGGTGTCTGTTTCTAAAACTAGACACTCTAATGTACTTGTCCTCTTGCTCAGTTGTGAACCGGGGCCTCCCAGTCCTCTTTCTATTCTGGTTAGAGCCAGTTTGCGCTGTTCTGTGAAGGGAGTAGTACACAGCATTGTACCAGATCTTCAGTTTCTTGGAAATTCCTCGCATGGAATAGCCTTCATTTCTCAGAACAAGAAAATACTGACAAGTTTCAGAAGGTCTTTGTTTTTGGCCATTTTGAGCCTGCAATTGAACCCACAAATGCTGATGCTCCAGATACTCAACTAGTCTAAAGAAGGCACGTTTTATTGCTTCTTTAAATCAGCACAACAGTTTTCAGCTGTGCTAACATAATTGCAAAAGGGTTTTCCAATGATCAATTAGCCTTTTAAAATGCTAAACTTGGATTAGCTAACACAACGTGCCATTGGAACACAGGAGTGATGGTTGCTGATAATGGACTTCTGTACGCCTATGTAGATATTCCATGAAAAATCTGCCGTTTCCAGCCTCAATAGTCATTTACAACATTTACACTGTATTTCTGATCAATTTGATGTTATTTCAAAAACATTTCTAAGTGACCCCAAACTTTTGAACGGTAGTGTACACACACAAATTCACACACACACACAAACACACAGAACATTCTGTAACACTACATTACAGTGTTCTTATTATTCTGTCATTACTTCTTGAAAGTATTGTCACATCCTGATCCAGTGATCCATGATTTTAGGTTATCAAAGTATTTAGGAATATAATGATATTCGTCAACAACTTTGTAAGATGGAGTCTTATATCTGCCCAGGGACTGCGGTTGAAAATTAGCCGGCTGGCTAAAACCGGCACTTTTACTGAAACGTTGATTAATGTGCACTGTCCCTGTAAAAATAAAATAAACTCAACCAACTCAATCTGAGTGTAATTCAAAACATTGAACACTAACAAACAAGGACATGATGCCACATGGAAAACATATAGGAGGTGAGAACCTGATATGCCCTCCCAAACCACCATTGCACGTCACCACAGCATAATTTCCTCCTCAACTCTCATTTAGAGTGGCTAGAAGCTGCAGCTCAGAGGTTTGAGTGCTCCTTGAGATAATTACCTTCCTGACAACAACAGTGAGACCCTCCTCTCCTCTCCTTTTTCCTTTTCAAGCAAACTAGTGAGATTAGGAAGACAAGAGCTTTAGGTGGATCCCAAAAAAATCACGCCATCATAAAAAAACAGAATCCGTGCATACGCTTTAGGCCTAATATCCAGTAAGCCCAACAAGTGGGGATTTTCTCATTGTGATTGTCTTGGAAAGACGCAGCTGTTGGCTGGAAATAGAGATTTCACCATCCGTTTCTAAAGTAATTCTACAGACAACGCTTTTTGGTAGAACAGTGGTCTACAGAGACGAGTTACTCCACATTCAGTGGTGTTAAAGCTATTATGGCTTTGCTAAGCCTGTGTGGATAAGGCTATGGCGGGGGGGTTGGTTATCTTTTAAAAAAAAGTAATGTTGACGTGGGCAAAGTTGTCTTGTTGTCTACAATCTCATCTTAATGTAAACATTATGACAAGTAATGAAAGGCTATACTAATAACTGATAAGGAATGGGCGGCATGACATTATTTAGCTTTCTCATAATCTTATTGGCTGTAAACTACTCAAGGAAGATTGTTTTGGGGATTAATGTCCATTTCAGTCACTATGTGAAGAAATGCTGCCATCTAACGATTCATCTGGCAACCTCAATATTTAGAAACCAACGGACAAAGTTGCACCTTACAGATGGCCCTGGTAGAAATGTAACAGTAAAATGATCAATTACTCCATAAAAAGAAAACATAATATTCTACATGTGGATTAGCTGGATACAGCACAAAATATATATCACATAAATGATCACCATAAATAACTAGCATAGTGCTACAAACAGTTGAAGTCGGAAGTTTACATGCACCTTAGTCAAATACATTTAAACTCAGTTTTTCACAATTCCTGACATTTAATCCGAGTACAAATTCCCTGTCTTAGGTCAGTTAGGATCGCCACTTTATTTTAAGAATGAGAGAGAATGATTTATTTCAGCTTTTATTTCTTTCATCACATTCCCAGTGGGTCAGAAGTTTACATACACTCAATTAGTATTTGGTAGCCTTTAAGTTGTTTAACTTGGGTCAAACGTTTCGGGTAGCCTTCCACAAGCTTCCCACAATAAGTTGGGTGAATTTTGGCCCATTCCTCCTGACAGAGCTGGTGTAACTGAGTCGAGTTTGTAGGCCTCCTTGCTCGCACACACTTTTTCAGTTCTGCTCACAAATTTTCTATAGGATTGAGGTCAGGGCTTTGTGACAGCCACTCCAAAACCTTGACTTTGTTGTCCTTAAGCCATTTTGCCACAACTTTGGAAGTATGCTTGGGGTCATTGTCCATTTGGAAGACCCAATTGCGACCAAGCTTTAACTTCCTGACTGATGTCTTGAGATGTTGCTTCAATATATCCACATCATTTTCCTACCTCATGATGCCATCTATTTTGTGAAGCGCACCAGTCCCTCCTGCAGCAAAGCACCCCCACAACATGATGCTGCCACCCCCTTGCTTCGCGGTTGGGAAGGTGTTCTTCGGCTTGCAAGCGTCTTGGAGCCTCTTTCAGGTTATGTCGATATAGGACTCGTTTTACTGTGGATATAAATACTTTTGTACCTGTTTCCTCCAGCATCTTCACAAGGTCCTTTGATGTTGTTCTGTGATTGATTTGCACTTTTTGCACCAAAGTACATTGGTCTCTAGTAGACAGAACGCGTCTCCTTCCTGAGCGGTATGACGGCTGCGTGGTCCCATGGTGTTTATACTTGCATACTATTGTTTGTACAGATGAACGTGGTACCTTCAGGCATTTGGAAATTGCTCCCAAGGATGAACCAGACTTGTGGAGGTCTACAATTTTTTTTCTGAGGTCTTGGCTGATTTCTTTAGATTTTCCCATGATGTCAAGCATAGAGGCACTGCGTTTGAAGGTAGGCCTTGAAATACATCCACAGGTACACCTCCAATTGACTCAAACAAAGTCAATTAGCCTATCAGAAGCTTCTAAAGCCATGACATAATTTTCTGGAATTTTCCAAGCTGTTTAAAGGCACAGTCAACTTAGTGTTTGTAAACTTCTGACCAACTGGAATTGTGTACACAGTGAATTATAAGTGAAATAATCCGTCTGTAAACAATTGTTGGAAAAATGACTTGTACCCTGATGAAGACAGCTTGTCTGTCAAAACGTTGGACATCTGAGCGCCTAGAGTGTGCGGCTCTCCTTAGTTTCTTTGTTCCACTCCGCTAGCCAGCACCTCGCCTAAATAGGTGTGCGTTTCTTTCGCCTCTGGAAAAAGTACTTGTGTCATGCACAAAATAGATGTCCTAATCGACTTGCCAAAACTATATTTTGTTAACAAGAAATGTATGTGTGAGTGTGAGTGCTTGAAAAACAAGTTTTAATGACTCCAACCTAAGTGTATGTAAACTTCCGACTTCAACTGTAAATGATCACCATAAATAACTAGCATAGTGCTACATAAATGATCACCATAAATAATTAGCATAGTGCTACATAAATGATCACCAGAAATAACTAGCATAGTGCTACATAAATGATCACCAGAAATAACTAGCATAGTGCTACATAAATGATCACCAGAAATAACTAGCATAGTGCTACATAAATGATCACCAGAAATAACTAGCATAGTGCTACATAAATGATCACCAGAAATAACTAGCATAGTGCTACATAAATGACATGATCATATATGATCATATTACTTTATTTGACTACGAATCTGTTATTTTGTCTGGTGACATCAAGAGTAGTCGTTCTGTAACCTACTCATCCTACCCCGTTTCTCCAGGCCCAGTAGATATAAACAGGTTTACTCTCCTCCAGGCAGCCCAGCAAACAGGCTGCTTTCATTCTCATTAATTAGCAGGTGAGCTAAACCTCTAAGCCATGAAATCAGCCTTACAGCAATCCACCCAAATCTCCCTCTCTCTTTCTCTCTGGGTTTGTTACAGTGAAAGCCCACATGCCCTTGGAACTGCACACACATGCCTATCACGCCAGTAAGCCAGAAGCCACGCTACAGCCCTTTCCGCCACCGTCTCCAAAACACATCCCCAAGGGCCCCACGTGTCAACACAATGTGAGCTACAGTATATCGGCTAGCTTTGCTACGTGCACATACCCTGGACCAGATCCACGACATACAAACGTAGCACGAGGCCGGCACATGAGAGCCGTCCAGAAAAGGCGACGTGGGCGCTGACGTTAGCGGGCCAAAATGACATCATCGATGTGAGAGAAAAAAAACCTTGGTGATCTTGGTCACACTTTGCCGGCGCCGAAACGAGATGGCCGCCTCGCTTCGCGTTCCTTGGAAAATATGCAGTATTTTGTTTTTTTATGTGTTATTTCTTACATCAGTACCCCAGGTAATCTTAGGTTTCATTACATACAGTCGGGAGGAACTACTGAATATACGATTAACGTCAACTCATCATCGTTCCTACCAGGAATATGACTTTCCCGAAACGGATCCAGTGTTTTGCCTTCCACCCAATACAATGGATCTGATCCCAGCCGGCGACCCTGTGCGACGCCGTAAAAGGGGCAAACGAGGCGGTCTCCTGGTCAGGCTTCGGAGACGGGCACATCGCGCTCCACTCCCTAGCATACTACTCGCCAATGTCCAGTCTCTTGACAATAAGGTTGATGAAATCCGAGCACGGGTAGCATTCCAGAGAGACATCAGGGATTGCAACGTGCTCTGCTTCACGGAAACATGGCTAACTCAAGAGACGCTAACGGAGTCGGTGCAGCCAGCTGGTTTCTTCATGCATCGCGCCGACAGAAACAAACATCTTTCTGGTAAGAAGAGGGGCGGGGGGGTATGCCTTATGATTAACGAGACGTGGTGTGATCATCATAACAACACACAGGAACTCAAGTCATTCTGTTCACCTGATCTAGAACTCCTCACAATCAAATGTCGACCGCATTATCTACCAAGGGAATTCTCTTCGATCATAATCACAGCCGTATATATTCCCCCCCAAGCAGACACATCGATGGCCCTGAACGAACTTTATCTGACTCTTTGTAAACTGGAAACCACACACCCTGAGGCTGCATTCATCGTAGCTGGGGATTTTAACAAGGCTAATCTAAAAACAAAACTCCCTAAATTCTATCAGCATATCGATTGTGCTACCAGGGCTGGAAAAACCCTAGATCATTGTTATACTAATTTCCGCGACGCATATAAGGCCCTCCCCCGCCCCCCTTTCGGAAAAGCTGACCACGACTCCATTTTGTTGATTCCAGCCTACAAACAGAAACTAAAACAACAAGCTCCCGCGCTCAGGTCTGTTCAACGCTGGTCCGACCAATCTGATTCCACGCTTCAAGACTGCTTCGATCACGCGGATTGGAATATGTTCCGCATTGCGTCCAACAACAATATTGACGAATATGCTGATTCGGTGAGCGAGTTCATTAGGAAGTGCATTGACGATGTCGTACCCACAGCAACGATTAAAACATTCCCAAACCAGAAACCGTGGATTGACGGCAGCATTCGCGTGAAACTGAAAGCGCGAACCACTGCTTTTAACCAGGGCAAGGTGACCGGAAGCATGACCGAATACAAACAGTGTAGCTATTCTCTCCGCAAGGCAATCAAACAGGCTAAGTCCCAGTACAGAGACAAAATCGAGTCGCAATTCAACAGCTCAGACACAAGAGGTATGTGGCAGGGTCTACAGTCAATCACGGATTACAAAAAGAAAACCAGCCCCGTCGCGGACCAGGATGTCTTGCTCCCAGACAGGCTAAACAACTTTTTTGCCCGCTTTGAGGACAATACAGTGCCACTGACACGGCCCCCTACCATAACCTGCGGGCTCTCCTTCACTGCAGCCGAGGTGAGTAAAACATTTAAACGTGTTAACCCTCGCAAGGCTGCAGGCCCAGACGGCATTCCCAGCCGCGTCCTCAGAGCATGCGCAGACCAGCTGGCTGGTGTGTTTACGGACATATTCAATCAATCCTTATCCCAGTCTGCTGTTCCCACATGCTTCAAGAGGGCCACCATTGTTCCTGTTCCCAAGAAAGCTAAGGTAACTGAGCTAAACGACTACCGCCCCGTAGCACTCACTTCCGTCATCATGAAGTGCTTTGAGAGACTAGTCAAGGACCATATCACCTCCACCCTACCGGACACCCTAGACCCACTCCAATTTGCTTACCGACCCAATAGGTCCACAGACGACGCAATCGCAACCACACTGCACACTGCCCTAACCCATCTGGACAAGAGGAATACCCATGTGAGAATGCTGTTCATTGATTACAGCTCAGCATTTAACACCATAGTACCCTCCAAACTCGTCATCAAGCTCGAGACCCTGGGTCTCGACCCCGCCCTGTGCAACTGGGTCCTGGACTTCCTGACGGGCCGCCCCCAGGTGGTGAGGGTAGGTAACAACATCTCCACCCCGCTGATCCTCAACACTGGGGCCCCACAAGGGTGCGTTCTGAGCCCTCTCCTGTACTCCCTGTTCACCCACGACTGCGTGGCCATGCACGCCTCCAACTCAATCATCAAGTTTGCGGATGACACTACAGTGGTAGGCTTGATTACCAACAACGACGAGACGGCCTACAGGGAGGAGGTGAGGGCCCTCGGAGTGTGGTGTCAGGAAAATAACCTCACACTCAACGTCAACAAAACAAAGGAGATGATTGTGGACTTCAGGAAACAGCAGAGGGAGCACCCCCCTATCCACATCGACGGGTCAGTAGTGGAGAAGGTGGAAAGTTTTAAGTTCCTCGGTGTACACATCACGGACAAACTGAATTGGTCCACCCACACAGACAGCGTCGTGAAGAAGGCGCAGCAGCGCCTCTTCAACCTCAGGAGGCTGAAGAAATTCGGCTTGTCACCAAAAGCACTCACAAACTTCTACAGATGCACAATCGAGAGCATCCTGTCGGGCTGTATCACCGCCTGGTACGGCAACTGCTCCGCCCACAACCGTAAGGCTCTCCAGAGGGTAGTGAGGTCTGCAGAACGCATCACCCGGGGCAAACTACCTGCCCTCCAGGACACCTACACCACCCGATGTCACAGGAAGGCCATAAAGATCATCAAGGACAACAACCACCCAAGCCACTGCCTGTTCACCCCGCTATCATCCAGAAGGCGAGGTCAGTACAGGTGCATCAAAGCAGGGACCGAGAGACTGAAAAACAGCTTCTATCTCAAGGCCATCAGACTGTTAAACAGCCACCACTAACATTTAGCGGCCGCTGCCAACATACTGACTCAACTCCAGCCACTTTAAAAATGGGAATTGATGGAAATTATGTAAAAATGTACCACTAGCCACTTTAAACAATGCCACTTAATATAATGTTTACATACCCTACATTACCCATCTCATATGTATATACTGTACTCTATATCATCTACTGCATCTTGATGTAATACATGTACCACTAGCCACTTTAAACTATGCCACTTTATGTTTACATACCCTACAGTACTCATCTCATATGTATATACCGTACTCTATACCATCTACTGCATCTTGCCTATGCCGTTCTGTACCACCACTCATTCATATATCTTTATGTACATATTCTTTATCCCTTTACACTTGTGTGTGTATAAGGTAGTAGTTGTGGAATTGTTAGGTTAGATTACTTGTTGGTTATTAGTGCATTGTCGGAACTAGAAGCACAAGCATTTCGCTACACTCGCATTAACATCTGCTAACCATGTGTATGTGACTAATAAAATTTGATTTGATTTGATTTGATTTGACTTTGAGCTTTAACTTCTAAAGCTAAATGAAGGCTTCAGAACTCTTTAAGCCTACACAGACGTTTCACTAATCATGTTTTAGTATATCATATAATGGTGATATAAGGAGCCCTTACATACAGTATGGGGCTTGAAAGTGTGAACTGTGAACTTGATGGATTTCTTTGTGAATGGATTTAATAACAGTACAATGAAAGGGAGAATATATTAAAAACTGGCCTTCAATTGAGTTTTCTAAGAAAACCCTGAACAAAATGAAGACTGAAGAGAATGAATCAATCAATCACTAACATAATGTATATCACAGAGTTCAATGGTTTCCTTTAACCCAGACACTGCTATGCATAAACATGCTTGTCACCAGATTTGGTGAATTGTCCACCTTACGTGCCCAGACAGTGATCCCCTCTTTGGAATGACCACTTTGACAGATCAGGGGATGGGCCAATAAGAGAGAGAGTGCATGAAAGAGGGATAATGAAAGAGAGAGATAGCAAGAGAAGGAGATCAGGGAGGGTAAGAGCTTGCAGTGGAGGTGTTGAGACAAAAGGACAGGTACTATTCTACTGGTGAGGAGAAAGACTAGTCAGTTGACAGAGACAGAGACAGACAGGCAGATAGAAAGCACAGAGCAAGTTAACCTCAGATGTGTTTTTAGTGTTGGATTCAAAGACTATTATCATCATCAAACCACTCTGGAACAAAATACCGGTCAAGAAAATATCTACAGTATTCTCTACAACAGAAGACTGGAAAGAGAGCTGCTATACTTGTAAAGACCGCACAGAGAGTATTTCATCGTTTTTATTCATCAGCCCAGTAACTGACCATCATGACACATCAGGTCAGCCGCTCTCCGTTCCTCAAGCCCTTCTACACGAGGACCCCGGTTGGTGGGGTCATTCCGCGAACCCAGAGACGCCACACGCTCCCCGCCAGCGAGTTCAGAAACCTGACCCCACAGGACGCCATCAGCGTGTTCGAGATCGAGAGAGAAGGTAAGAGTATCTCCAGATTCTACTGGTTACTCAGAAAATGTGGATTGTAAAGGATTTGTTGGACTAGAGAGGCTTTTGGGTCTTAACAAAATGCACATTTATCTTATCATTTCTAACACATAATGACAATAGCTGTCAGTCTCCACAATATAAATAACTCAGGAAACTAAACAATGCCTTAATACCACCAAATGTGTGTTAATCACAGATTTTTGTCCCAAAAAATGGATTGTGAATGACATCAATAAACTGTGATAAGAGCGGAAGCAGCCTGTAATCCCTGGTTTGTTTGCTAATCTTCCAAGATGCTTCATCTGCTCACTGACTGACTGACTGACCGTGTGTCTCGTCTTTCCTCCCACCAGCATTCGTCTCTGTGTCTGGCGAGTGTCCACTCACTCTTGACGAGGTGCTGAACTTCCTAAGTCAGTGTCCGGAGCTCTCCCTGGCCTGGTTTGAAGAGGGCCAGCTGGTGGCGTTCATCATCGGCTCAGGCTGGGGCAAAGAGAGACTGGAGCAGGTGAGACAGACACCACAATTTACAGTAGCTACCTCCATTGCATATTTGGAATTGTTTTGCCCCCCAAAAAACAGATATATTTTTTTCATAATCTGAAAGGTAACCATCAATAAAATATATGTTTTTTACTCTGATCATACCTGGTCATTAACCCTACCTTTGCCTTTCCCAGGAGGCCATGACCCAGCATGTCCCAGAAACCTCGGCAGTGCACATCCATGTGCTGTCTGTGCACCGCCACGCTCGCCAGCAGGGTAAAGGTTCCATCCTGCTGTGGCGCTACCTGCAGTACCTGCGATGTGTGCCAGGCCTCCGGAGGGCCCTGCTGGTCTGCGAGGAGTTCCTGGTGCCCTTCTACCAGAAGGCAGGCTTCAAGGAAAAGGGGCCTTCTGCCATCACCGTGCCCAACCTCACCTTCCAGGAGATGGAGTACCATATCGGCGGAGCGGCCTACGCACGGCGGAACAGCGGCTGCTAGTCACTGCCGGCCGTCACCACCCCGCTCATAATCACATCAATCCTAGCACTGGAACTCATCCACCATGTAAACATAGACTCTGGTCATCACAGGTGACTGTCCAGACCACACTACAGCAGACAGACAGATCCAAGCACCAACCTGGTCTCAGAGTATTTCATAATATTCTGTACGTAAATCCGAGACACACCATTCAGTATGATAGGTTACATTTGGTATGGTTACATAAGACAGATGGTTACTTAAGGAGGGTGGTTGGTCAGGATGGGTGGGCTACTTTGCAACTACTTAGCATGTTATCCAGAACTTCCCCTAAGCCTAACCTTAACCCTTTAAGCAAACCCTTCACGTTTAGCTAACCTTTCACATAACTCTAACAAACCTTTTAGCTAATCTTCCCCTAAACCTAACCCTAACCTTAACCCTTTAACCTAACTCATAAACTTAACCCTAACCCCTAACCTAGCTAATGTTAGCGAGCTAGCTAACATTAGCCACCTAGCTAGAATTCGCAAAATATTACACGTTTTTTAAAATCCTAATATATTGTATGTTTTGCAAATTCTGAACATTTAATACGAATTGTAATTCGTAATATCATACGAAATGGGTGATGGACATCTACCAATCAACACATACCATACCAAACGTAACATATGGATTATCCCAGATTTACATACAGAATAATATGAGACCAGGTTGCAACCACAGGTGCTCCATGAGAGAAGGTAAAGCCCCATCAATCTCAGCTGCAGCACCAGCAGGATCCGAGACACCATCTTTCAGTGCCTCACAGACAGCATCCCGACCCCCTGCAACATAGAGAGGGGACATGCACCATCACATGAAGGGGACAAGAATGGGTTTTCTTAGAAAACAGCAACAGAAAGCAGAAATATATATATTAGCGATAGAAAACAGAATCAGAATATGTTTGAGATGCAATGTCGAGTTTCTGCATACTTTGTGTATACGTCATTGAATTATCAAAGTTCGAATTTTGCAGGCCCAACATTCTTCATTTTTATTATGCTTAATTTTGAGGGTATTTAAATTAAATGTTCCTTGCCACAAATCGTACTTTGTAGTACTATTCTTGTTTGAGGTTTTTATTATTACTAATACTACTATTGTTATTGAGATACTAATACTTACTATTGTTATTGAGATACTAATACTACTATTGTTATTGAGATACTAATACTACTATTGTTATTGAGATACTAATACTTACTATTGTTATTGAGATACTAATACTACTATTGTTATTGAGATACTAATACTACTATTGTTATTGAGATACTAATACTTACTATTGTTATTGAGATACTAATACTACTATTGTTATTGAGATACTGTTACTGAGATACTACTATTATTGAGTTCTCTGAGTGTGATGTAAATACCATTTTATTTTTCTAAACCCTATTAGTCCTCTGGTGTGTTGAACTCTTAGGCTGTTGCTTATCTTTTCGTATTAACACTATGATGTACTACGGCAATAAAGGGAAACGATGCCACTGATTTTACAGCTCCTCATACTCCCTTTAACATTGACATACATCATGAAAACAGTGGTGCCTTCAACAAAGCTGATTGTTAGCGAACGGTAACTAATGTTCATGTCTGAAAGTAAAGGGCAGCATCAATCACCACAGAAAATCAGACAGACTTCACTGACGGATTTCTTTTCGTGTTTTTTTACTGTTGTATTCAGTTACATATGAGTAGATAGGTAGCTAAAACACTACCTTGTTTCAATCAATCATTACTTCTTAAGAAGCAATAAACAAATAAAAGGATAGCATTCGAGTGCTCAACATATTGTAACAAAAATATGGCAGTAGTTGGTACATTTATCAGCAAGGCACCAAAGGTATTAATGTCTGATTTGTTTGTCCCTGGTTGTTTTTGAGAGGTTGCCTGAATAATTACAAAACCTACTCCTGGATTGTGAGTGTTAAAAACATGAAAATAAAATTAAAAAATAACAAATTGAAAAAAATACAGAAATATTTCCTTCTGTCTATTGTACCAGTGATGACTCCTCCAAACCCTGCCTTATACGTGAAGAGAGAGAGAAATGTGGGAGGGGCTTATATAAGTGGTTAGACCATACCCTTCTCTCATTGGTCAGTGGAGGAGAGAAAATGGTGTGTGGGGGGGTGAAAAGAATGTGATTAATGCAAGTCCTCATGACAAGTGCAGTGGCATTCCTACTTATTCATACAGACAGACCGAGTAAAAAACACAAGCATATTGTCATCAGAGTTCAGTTCACAGAGCCAGAGGAGAGGGAGCTCCACACGGGACCCTCCCCTCCTCTTTAGCCACACTATAGGGCAGAACAGAGACGAGGATTGGTTGATAACACCTGCCAATCGATGCCTCTTGACCTGACGCCCCTCCTCCGGCGCTACCTTCCCACTCCTCAGTGGAGGTGGGCGTTGAGGTCGTACTTCTCACAGAACTTGTCTGTGAAGGGGATGCAGGTGAGCAGTTCACACCAGTCACACTTGATGGGGTACACATAGAAAAGCACCACGAGGCCGGCGAACAGCCCCAAGAACACCACCAGGAAGACGATGATCTGCAGCCGTTTGCGGTACATGTCCATGCGTCCGAAGCTGATGTAGGGCAGGAAGGCGAAGGACAAGAAGAAGCCAGAGATGAAGCCAAAGATGTGGGCAAAGTTGTCGATCCAGGGCAGCAGGCCGAAGGCGAAGAGGAAGAGCACCACACACAGCAGCTTGATGAAGGCCCGCCACGGCTGGGCCAGGATCTGCCAGCTCTGGAACAGCTCCACAAACAGGCAGGCCAGGATGCCAAACTGGGAGCCTGCCGGACCAACCTGACGGAGGGAGGGGGAGAGAGAGGGACCAGTCAGTCAGTGGAAAAGGTCAACATAGAAATACTTAGCACCTAGAGTGGACACATTCTACTAGACACATTCTATTAGACACATTCTATGAGCTGCACAAAACGATGAAAAATCTCCCCCGGTCTGAACCATACATCTTGTCTGTCTCATCTGACACTATTACCAGTCATGTGTTCTGAGCTGTCCAAATTTAACCCTACACATTGAGGTGTGTGTGTGTTAGTGTGTGTTATGGGGTTTATTGAGACCTCTGCTCTGTAGGGCAGGAAGATGGCGCTGGCTAGGTTGCCGGTGATGCCAGACAGGATGTATATGATGGAAATCCTCAGCCAGCCTGCCAGCTTCTCCAGGTCTCTCAGGATGGTCATCTGGAAGCACACTGACACCATGCAATGAAGGATCCTACAGGGGGACAGAAAGACACGTTACACTACGCAGTGAAGGATCCTACATGGGGACAGAAAGACACGTTACACCACGCAGTGAAGGATCCTACAGGGGGACAGAAAGACACGTTACACCACGCAGTAAAGGATCCTACAGGGGGACAGAAAGACACGTTACACCATGATGTGAAGGATCCTACAGGGGGACAGAAAGACACGTTACACCACGCAGTGAAGGATCCTACAGGGGGACAGAAAGACACGTTACACCACGCAGTAAAGGATCCTACAGGGGGACAGAAAGACACGTTACACCACGCAGTAAAGGATCCTACAGGGGGACAGAAAGACACGTTACACCATGATGTGAAGGATCCTACAGGGGGACAGAAAGACACGTTACACCACGCAGTGAAGGATCCTACAGGGGGACAGAAAGACACGTTACACCATGATGTGAAGGATCCTACAGGGGGACAGAAAGACACGTTACACCATGATGTGAAGGATCGTACAGGGGGACAGAAAGACACGTTACACCACGATGTGAAGGATCCTACAGGGTGACAGAAAGACACGTTACACCACGCAGTGAAGGATCCTACAGGGGGACAGAAAGACACGTTACACCATGATGTGAATGATCCTACAGGGGAAGAGAAAGACACGTTACACCACGATGTGAAGGATCCTACAGGGGAAGAGAAAGACACGTTACACCACGATGTGAAGGATCCTACAGGGGAAGAGAAAGACACATTACACCACGCAGTAAAGGATCCTACAGGGGGACAGAAAGACACGTTACACCATGATGTGAAGGATCCTACAGAGGAACAGAAAGACACATTACACCACGCAGTGAAGGATCCTACAGGGGGACAGAAAGACACGTTACACCATGATGTGAAGGATCCTACAGAGGAACAGAAAGACACATTACACCACGCAGTGAAGGATCCTACAGGGGGACAGAAAGACACGTTACACCATGATGTGAAGGATCCTACAGAGGAACAGAAAGACACATTACACCACGCAGTGAAGGATCCTACAGGGGGACAGAAAGACACGTTATACCATGATGTGAAGGATCGTACAGGGGGACAGAAAGACACGTTACACCACGCAGTGAAGGATCCTACAGGGGGACAGAAAGACACGTTACACCACGATGTGAAGGATCCTACAGGGGGACAGAAAGACACGTTACACCACGATGTGAAGGATCCTACAGAGGAACAGAAAGACACATTACACCACGCAGTGAAGGATCCTACAGGGGGACAGAAAGACACGTTACACCACGATGTGAAGGATCCTACAGTGTGTATGCGTGTGAATGTAAGAGTATGTCCTCTGCATGTGATGGAGGGATCCAGCTAATCCGGCTGCTGTGAGAAGACACCTCCACAGCCAGCCAACCAGGGATCTCTAGTTTATCCAGCATCAACATTTCTCTGCCGACTGTCTATCTCCTCAAGCCTAATGAGGGCTGCTGTCTGTCTATCTCCTCAAGCCTAATGAGGGCTGCTGTCTGTCTATCTCCTCAAGCCTAATGAGGGATGCTGTCTGTCTATCTCCTCAAGCCTAATGAGGGATGCTGTCTGTCTATCTCCTCAAGCCTAATGAGGGATGCTGTCTGTCTATCTCCTCAAGCCTAATGAGGGATGCTGTCTGTCTATCTCCTCAAGCCTAATGAGGGCTGCTGTCTGTCTATCTCCTCAAGCCTAATGAGGGCTGCTGTCTGTCTATCTCCTCAAGCCTAATGAGGGATGCTGTCTGTCTATCTCCTCAAGCCTAATGAGGGATGCTGTCTGTCTATCTCCTCAAGCCTAATGAGGGATGCTGCCTGTCTATCTCCTCAAGCCTAATGAGGGCTGCTGTCTGTCTATCTCCTCAAGCCTAATGAGGGCTGCTGTCTGTCTATCTCCTCAAGCCTAATGAGGGATGCTGCCTGTCTATCTCCTCAAGCCTAATGAGGGCTGCTGTCTGTCTATCTCCTCAAGCCTAATGAGGGATGCTGCCTGTCTATCTCCTCAAGCCTAATGAGGGATGCTGTCTGTCTATCTCCTCAAGCCTAATGAGGGCTGCTGTCTGTCTATCTCCTCAAGCCTAATGAGGGATGCTGTCTGTCTATCTCCTCAAGCCTAATGAGGGCTGCTGTCTGTCTATCTCCTCAAGCCTAATGAGGGCTGCTGTCTGTCTATCTCCTCAAGCCTAATGAGGGCTGCTGTCTGTCTATCTCCTCAAGCCTAATGAGGGATGCTGCCTGTCTATCTCCTCAAGCCTAATGAGGGCTGCTGTCTGTCTATCTCCTCAAGCCTAATGAGGGCTGCTGTCTGTCTATCTCCTCAAGGCTAATGAGGGCTGCTGCCTGCAAAGAGGACACTTCCTTTAATTACGCCGGAGAGGAGAGAGAGGAGAGCAGAGACAGATAAGAGGCAGCAGAGAGATGGAGGACTGCTACTCTGCTCCCTCCTCTTCCTCCGAGTGGTACGTCAGTGTACACACTCAGCTCCTTCTACTAATATAGGCTCATGACATCTGCGCTGTGGAACCACTGACATTCTGACTGAAGAAGTCAAAGACATTAATGAGGGGCTTGAAGAAGGAGTTATTGGAGAACGTGCACATGAAACATAATGAGTCAGTGAGAGGACACATAATTGGTCACCCAATGGAACGAATCGTAGGCCACCCTTCTGCCTCATTATAATACAGCTGCTCCAGGGATGGCTAACAGTACAGTCCCGGTCGAATGTATTAAATGCTGCTAAGATGGACAGAGGATTTGTGATGAAATGGCAGAGGCAGGCAGCCACTTACCCAGCGTGCAGGAAGAGAGAGAGCCACAGTCTGTAGAACTGGTCTGGGATCTCTGGGTTGAGGAAAGGCAGCAGGCCACACACATCATCCATGCAGTGAACCTGGGGGAGGAGGTAGAATACGTCACCTACAGGACACCATCTCTCTCTCGGTCTCTGTTGGCACACACACACACACACACACACACACACACACACACACACACACACACACACACACACACACACACACACACACAAACACAAAAAAAACACACACACACACACACACACACACACACACACACACACACACACACACACACACACACACACACGCGCGCGCGCGCGCGAAACCGCACACACAATAGCATACTGATAGCCACTGGATTTACAATAAATTGTTTTACTGTCATGCTATTCTAAGACAAACATGTCACTGCAAGTACTAGTAGTAGAGGATGGATTTTCATTTGACACATATCGTGGAATGAATACATCATATTTATAATGAAGAACCTTCTGTGTGAATATATTTACTTGTGCCCCGGATATTCTGTACCTCAGAGCAGAGGGGATTACAGTGAGGACAGTTTGCCTACTCAGAAGGGTATTGTGTGGCACCCGTTACGGTGATTAAACACTATCCACTCTCACAGCTTAAACCTTCCTCTGCTCCTCAACGTCTGCCTCCGACTCAGCCTGTCTCATTAACCTAGTTGGAACGGGGCCGGGGTTATGGTCATACCGGGGTCATACCACCCTGCATACCACTGCTGGCTTGCTTCTGAAGCTAAGCAGGGTTGGTCCTGGTCAGTCCCTGGATGGGAGACCAGGTGCTGCTGGAAGTGGTGTTGGAGGGCCAGTAGGAGGCACTCTTTCCTCTGGTCTAAACAAAGATCCCAATGCCCCAGGGCAGTGATTGGGGACACTGCTCTGTGTAGGGTGCCGTCTTTCGGATGGGACGTTAAATGGGTGTCCTGACTCTCTGAGGTCATTAAAGATCCCATGGCACTTATCGTAAGAGTAGGGGTGTTAACCCCGGTGTCCTGGCTAAATTCCCAATCTGGCCCTCAACCATCACGGTCACCTAATAATCCCCAGTTTACAATTGGCTCATTCATCCCCCTCCTCTCCCCTGTAACTATTCCCCAGGTCGTTGCTGCAAATGAGAACGTGTTCTCAGTCAACTTACCTGGTAAAATAAAAATAAATAAAAAATGGTCTGGGTTATGTCTTTTGTAGGACTGGGGCTATCGTATCCATCATACTAGCTAGCCACTAAAGATGACTTGGCAATATCCTAACGCAACGTAATAGTCAGATGTTCATTGAGTAGAGCGATGCTTACTTACTTGGGAGCAGAGAGTAGCCTCCTCGTGGAAGTAGCCCATCATGAAGACACAATACTCCCTGGACGTGATCTCACACCTGAGGAACAGGAGAACCACAGCATGACCTAATGACCACACACTCCCTTGACTCCTCCCCGTCATGTGCACGGATAGGTCATGAACAAGACACATGGTGACCACTACACTGCTTACATACTGCTGCTTTACCAGATCAGTGCAGATGAAGGCAAGAGGGGAGAGGAAATCCATATAGATTATTGAGATGCAACCCCTGCCTTGTTTAAACATCCATCTACCATCTACATGTACCACAGACACAGGCAAATCAACACCACAGTGTCAATAGTAAATAGACTCATAGGAATGTGTGTGTGGTGTCTGGCGTGAATGTTTGCATGTTTGGTTTTGTATGTAGGCTCTCCTCACCTCCCTTTTGTGCCGATGCAGCAGGGCCGGCCTGTGATGGTGCAGTCTATGTGAGGCAGGTTGGTGTGGTTCCCTGTGTTGTACCTGGTGCAAACCTAAAAACACAGCCAGAGGTAACAAGGAGACACTGACTGATTGACAGGTCCTCTGACCTCTCACCCTCTCATCATGACCAATGGGGTTCCACAATACTCACTGGCCACTTGGTGATGTCATCAGGCCATTCATGCGGTGCCACCGATGCTGGCTCTAGACAAATCCTGTTGTGGGGTGAAAAATATTTATGAAATATTAGTATGGATACACAGTTCAGTCAGTGGTCCCAATAAACACACAGTGTAACTACAGTAGCATGAGGAGTGTGACGGCGTACTGCTGAAGGTAAGAGTGGTTCTCTCACCGGGGGTCCTGATGGCACACTGAGCCGTACTGCCTGTCATTGCCCTCCAGCTGAGGGGTGCTGTGATGCCGCGGCCACTTCACCCACACGGCCAGAGTACTCTGAGACAAAACAAAGATGGAAAGGTAAAAATATCGACCCCTGAATAGCTCTTTCGTGTAGGTAGAGTACAAAAGAGTGAGAGAAGCAGAGAGAGAGAATAGGTCGGATCAGGGACTCACGACTCACCGAACACTCCTCCTCTGAGGTCTGTAGACAGCCGGAGCGGTCGTTGCGTACACAGCAGGCAGAGTCTCTCTCTATGTCTCTCTTGTCCCGGATCAGGTCGTGCACCTGCTGGTCCTGACGCATGCAGGGAGAGTACTTGGCCCCCAGGTGGATCAGAGCCTCCTAACGAGGGAGACAGATGGCATGCAGACAGTGAGGAATAGACACATAGAACACCATCACTTTATCAGGCCTAGTTAAAGCACTCACATAAGTACCTTCCAAACTGAAAGGATCGGACACATCTGGTCATGGAACAGAATGTTTGAATGAAAAAAAGGGGAGCAATGTGAATGTGCTTACTGAACTGGGCCCGACCCAGAAGTTCTCTTGTTGTACAAACTTGACATTTTCATATACACCTTTGTTTCTTAGAACCTGGGGAGGAAAACATTTCACATTTGAACTTGATCCTGGAAGGATGGAAAAGAAGGTCATAACAACTGTAAGACCATTGTAAAGCTGTAAGGATTCGTTCAGACGTTTCTTGATTTAAGTTTAGGATTATTTGATTGAAATTCCACTGCACTGTTAGGAGCTAGTAACACAAGCATTTCACTGCACCCGCAATAACACCTGCTAAACTGTGTACGCGACCAATAAACTTTGATTTGATTTGACCAGGGAAGTGAGGTGGTACTCACAGAATCAACCGTCTCGTGCTGGGAGAAGCCCACGGGGGCGATGCCATAGATGCAGACAGCCAGGATGGTGATCAGCAAGTGGACAACAGTGATCCAGTACGTAAAGAAAGGCCTGTTGGAAACACAATATCCATATTAGAAAACAACACAGAAGTGCTCTACTCTACACCAATGGTCTCATATATTAAACACGCTGAGCCTCAGCATGGTCTTAGAGACCATTACCTATGGTCATCCATGTCCTCTATCTGCCTCTTCACATAGCTGTCGATGCGCTTGCGGTAGGTGCGGTTGGTGAGCTTCCCCACCATGCCTAGCCCGTAGGGCCTCTTCTCCCGAGCGAACAGCTTCTTGACGGGCACAACGATGCGCTGCCCCCGTCGCTGTCCGTTCACACTCACCACCTCCTGCCGCAAGGGCACCTTGGGCGGTCCTGGGGTTCCCTCTTTGGCCTTACGCCACCCTCGCTCCAGAGGCCTGGGAGGGGAGCGGAGACAGAGAGGAGGAAGGGTAAAGTGAGTTTAAAGAGGAACCCACCACAGAACCACCCTTGGAGAGAGTGTGGGTTCTCTTTAAACCAAACACTGTGTCAACACAACTGAATGGTTCACTGAGATGCTCTGGTAGTGTATTGGATTTTGGCAACAGGAAACCAAAGAGTAAAGTCATTTCAGATGTTTCTGTGTACTTGTTGTCATGAGTGTGCCTGACTCACAGCATGAGATGGCTCCTCTCCAGTTCACTCTTGTCCAGAGCGCTGCCGGTCAGCTCCGTCTCGTCCAGCATACTGCCCTCCTCCTGCACCACATCCATCATAGCCGCCTCCGACGGAGACTCAAACACCTCGTCAGCGTATGTGGACAACTCTTCCTGCATCAGACAGTCCTGGGGGAGGGATTGGGAGGGGTAGGCCAGGTCTGAGAACAGTAGTGGGTGGGAACTAGGCACAGGAGATTTCCCTGGTCAGCTCACACATGGTGAAGGAAAAACTCCTGGCCGTAATGAAAACACACGGCCAATCACAGGCCTTTAGACTCTATCCCAGGCTGCAACTCTGTTAGAGACCTACAGGGGGTGCTGTATGATTTCTTTTAGATGGAGGCTTGAGATGAGTTTCTAACTACAGAGTAGATGAGGACATGTCCTTACTCTGGCGAAGAAGGATGTGTCCAGCTCATCAGGTAAGTCCACCACGTCCTCCTCCATGAAGCTGGCAGGGGTGAAGCTGCGTCTCTGCATCCGCCGCAGGGTGGCGTTTTCCCGCAGAGAGCGCCCCTGAGACACACACACACACATAACAACACAACACACACTATAAGCTGTCACCTAGCACAGCAGGCTGTAGTGTTATGTCTAGTGCCATACAGCAAACAAACGGTGCAGACACACAAACACACACACACACACACACACACTAACATTGAGTTGAGTGTATTTTTGCATGTCAGAAATGTTGGAGACACTACCTCATAATTATAACACATGCATAGTAGGCATACCAGAGCTTGAGTACCCATGTTTGTTCATTCCTCCATGTCCCTCTTGCACTTCCAAAATGGTAAGCTCTTTCCTAACAGTAGTCCTAAGCACAGCACTGCTGCTCTTGAACATGCAGCACAGCACATATTGTGGTCTCCCTCAACACTGAATGACACAACACAACACAGAGATAATGTCTCCTTTAGAAAATAAATGTGTCCGCCCCGATGGAACTCAGTGTTGTTCTAGAACGCCGGAGGCTGACTGATTCCACACAACTGATCAGGCCATGCTGTTTCACTGAGGGTACCTTATCGATTAAGGGAAGAGTTTGGTCATAGTGGTACTGGGTGGGTATGGTTTGGATATGTGTGTACAGTACAGTAGAGGGCTTTAGCAGCTGAAATAATGAATCACTTCCTTCAATAGGATGTCTCGTCACACAGCAAGCTCACCTTAACCAGAGCGGCTGCTGCCCTGAAGCTCATCTTGGCGACAGACTCCCTCTTGCGTCGCCGCGGCAGCCGGTTGAGGCCCGAGCGGGAGGAGGTGAAGGAGCAGAGGGAAGCGGCGCCGGGGGTGACGGGGGTCTGGGGCACGCTGTAACCGTCCACCTCCTCCACCATACGGAACGCACGCCCCCTCGCCAACGGGTCCACGATCTGAAGATGACAGAGACAGGCAGTGCGGTTAAGAGCGGGCTATCTAGGACTGAGTGTGTATTGTGAAACTGGATTATGTTCGAATAATCAACCGAGATTATAATTGAAAAAATACTGTGGGTACCACAGGAGACAAATATTGATACATCCAAAAATATGTTATCAAGATCCACAATGAAACCCTCACTGAGGTACAAAAGTACTGTAGGTATAATGACCCAAATATATAGATGACAGAGGTACTATACCTTCTGCATGCCAAAGGCATGTGCTGAGGAGGGTACGTAGAGGGGCGGGGGCGTCTCGGTGCTGGTCAGAGAGATGTTGTCCTGACTGGACAGGTCCATCTGCCGGATCACCTGGGGCTTCAGACGGCCATAGCGCATGCTGCAGTGGCGCAGACTCTTCCTCTGCCATTTCTGAGTGGCATCGCCGTCCTTACTGACCCCGAACCAGTCCGCTGTGCCCCTGACACCACAAACACCAGCCACTCAGTCCGCGGGAAGCACACATCTCATCTCATAAACTCCCCTCTACCCACAGAACTCTCTCTGATCACCTAGTTCCGCAGTACTTCTCTCGTAGAGGGAGTCTGTTAACTCCAGCTATCTAGCACAGAGTGCGTCAGTAAATGGCCAGAGAGATATAGAGCTGTTATTAGATGTCCCTCCTCAAAGCCCTGTTTGGAAGACTGGGTGGGCAAACATGCAATGGACTGATAACCCCACACTTCCCAGGAAAGGAAAAAATGACTAATTGTTCTTGACTGCACTAGTAATAGACCATCAGCGAGAGAGGGAATAAGCCCGGACATGTTCCAGTCCAGGCACACACACACCCACACACACGCCCACACCCACCCACCCACACACACACCGTCTCTCTCATGGGTCTGGTGTATATTGTATTACTTTGCCTGCCTTCGCAGCATTACAGCACGGTAATAAAGTCAAACATTTGAATCAATGTAAAAGACTGAACTTTCTCCACTCTCAAAGCATGCTGGAGGCATTCTGTTGCTGGAATCCGCTAAAGAAAATCTGTCAATTTCCTCCAGATGACTAACTTTAGAATAAAGAGATTTTTGGAATGGACTATTCTCTTACAACTTGACCCCGTTAAAGGAGTAGTTCACTATTTACTATTTTACAAGTTAAAATAACATGGTTCCTTGTTCCTAGTCTATGGGCCAGGAGAAACTAATCTACAGTTCAGTTCTCTTTAAACATCTACTACAAACTTCAGCTAACTTTAGCCACTACGGACTATACGCTTTATCGGCAGGATAGAACAGCGGCGTCTGGTAAGACAAGGGGCGGCAGACTATGTATTTTTGTAAATAATAGCTGGTGCACGATATCTAAGGAAGTCTCAAGGTTTTGCTTGCCTGAGGTAGAGTATCTCATGATAAGCTGTAGACCACACTATCTACCTAGAGAGTTTTCATCTGTATTTTTCGTAGCTGTCTACATACCACCACAGACTGATGCTGGCACTAAGACCGCACTCAATGAGCTGTACACCGCCATAAGCAAACAGGAAAACGCTCACCCAGAAGCGGCTCTCCTAGTGGCCGGGGACTTTAATGCAGGGAAACTTAAATCCGTCTTACCAAATTTCTATCAGCATGTTAAATGTGCAACCAGAGGGAAAAAAGTCTGGACCGCCTTTAGCCACACACAGAGACGCATACAAAGCTCTCCCTCACCCTCCATTTGGCAAATCTGACTATAATTCTATCCTCCTGATTCCTGCTTACAAGCAAAAATTAAAGCAGGAAGCACCAGTGACTCGATCAATAAAAAAGTGATGAAGCAGATGCCAAGCTACAGGACTGTTTTGCTAGCACATGGAGTATGTTCCGGGATTCCTCCGATGGCATTGAGGAGTACACCACATCAGTCATTGGCTTCATCAATAAGTGCATCGATGACGTCGTCACCACAGTGACTGTACGTACATACCCCAACCAGAAGCCATGGATTACAGGAAACATCTGCACTGAGCAAAAGGCTTGAGCTGCCATTTTCAAGGAGTGGAACTCTAACCCGGAAGCTTATAAGAAATCCTGCTATGCCCTCCGACGAACCATCAAACAGGCAAAGCTTCAATACAGGACTAAGATTGAATCGTACTACATCGGCCCTGACGGATGTGGCAGAGATTGCAAACCATTACAGACTACAAAGGGAAGCACAGCCGATCGCTTCGAGGCAAGTAACACTGAAACATGCATGAGAGCACCAGCTGTTCCGGAAGACTGTGTGACCACGCACTCCGCAGCCGATGTGAGTAAGACCTTTAAACAGGTCAACATTCACAAGGTCAGAGGGATTACCAGGAAGTGTACTGCGAGCATGCACTGACCAACTGGCAAGTGTCTTCACTGATATATTCAACCTCTCCCTGTCCGAGTCTGTAATACCAACATGTTTCAAGTAGACCACCATGGTCCCTGTGCCCAAGAACACAAAGGTAATCTGCCTAAATGACTACCGACCCGTAGCACTCACGTCTGTAGCCATGGAGTACCTTGAAAGGCTGGTCATGACTCACATCAACACTATTATCCCAGAAACCCTAGACCCACTCCAATTTGCATACACTCTATCAGATCCACAGATGATGGAATCTCTATTGCTCTCCACACTGCCCTTTCCCACCTGGACAAAAGGAACACTGATGTGAGAATGCTATTCATTGTCTACAGCTCAGCCTTCAACACCATAGTACCCTCAAAGCACATCAATAAGCTAAGGACCCTGGGACTAAACACTTCCCTCTGCAACTGGATCCTGGACTTCCTGACTGGCCACCCCCAGGTGGTAAGGGTAGGTAACAACACATCCGCCACGCTGATCCTCAACACAGGGGCCCCTCAGGGGTGCGTGCTCAGTCCCCTCCTGTACTCCCTGTTCACTCATGACTGCACGGCCAGGCACGACTCCAACACCATCATTAAGTTTGCCGATGACACAACAGTGGTAGGCCTGATCAACGACCACAACGAGACAGCCTATAGGGAGGAGGTCAGAGACCTGACCGCGTGGTGCCAGGACAACAACCTCTCCCTCAACGTGATCAAAACAAAGGAGATGATTGTGGACTACAGGAAAAAAAGGACCAAGCACACCCCCATTCTCATTGACGGGGCTGTAATGGAGCAGGTCGAGAGCTTCAAGTTCCTTGGTGTCCACATCACCAACAAACTAGAATGGTCCAAACACACCAAGACAGTCGTGAAGAGGGCACGACAAAACCTAAGGAAACTAGGAAACCTAGGAAACTAAAAAGATTTGTCATGGGTCCTCAGATCCTCAAAAGGTTCTACAGCTGCACCATCGAGAGTATCCTGACTGGTTGCACCACTGCCTGGTTTGGCAACTGCTCGGCCTCCGACCGCAAGGCACTACAGAGGATGGTGCGTACGGCCCAGTACATCACTAAGGACAAGCTTCCTGCCATCCGGGACCTCTATACCAGGGGGTGTCAGAGGAAGGCTCTAAAAATTGTCAAAGACTCCAGCTACCCTAGTCATAGACTGTTCTCTCTGCTACCGCACGGCAAGCGGTACCGGAGTGCCAAGTCTAGGTGCAAGAGGCTTCTAAACAGCTTCTACCCCCAAGCCATAAGACTCCTGAACATCTAATCAAATGGCTACCCAGACTATTTGCATTGCCCCCCCCCCCCTCCTCTTTTACGCTGCTGCTACTCCCTGTCTATTATCTATGCATAGTCACTTTAATAACTCTACCTACATGTACATATTACCTCAACTAACTGGTGTCCCCGCACATTGACTCTGTACCGGTACCCCCTGTATATATAGTCTCGCTATTGTTATTTTACTGCTGCACTTTAATTACTTGTTACTTTGATTTCTTATCGTATTTTTTTTTAAACTGAATTGTTGGTTAAGGGCTCATAAGTAAGCATTTCACAGTAAGGTCTACACCTGTTGTATTTGTCGCATGTGACTAACACAATTTCATTTGATTTGACAAGCTAACAATCAATGGAAGCATTGCTTTTTTAAATGGCCAAATCTCCTTTAAGTAACATCAAACCAAATATGGAGTTTATTTTATTTTATTGTGTTTCGATGTTCCAAACATATTGCTCACCATATGTCTTCTGCGGAGGGACAAGAGAGAGCCATGAGAAAACGAGTTTGGGTCAGTCATGGAAATAAATGTGCTGAAAACAAAAAGTCTCCCTATTTAAAAAGAAGATGGAGAACAAGCTAGGAAGGAAAAATACTTGGAACTTTGGTGTAAAATAATATTGCGATAGTTGATACGATATATCGTCAAAAATTATATTCCGATTAGTAACTATCACAACTGTCCACTGAACTCGTTTTCTCATGGCTCTCTCTTGTCCCTCTGCAGAAAACATATGGTGAGCAATATGTTCGCAACATCGAAACACAACAAAATCACAGTATCAAATTGAAATACATACATAATCGTGAGAATCATGATAATATCGTATCATGAGGTCCCTGGCAATGCCAAGCCCTACTTCCTAGCAACCGTTATTATAGCCCACTAAACACCTACTGTACCTGTTGCATGTAAAGGATTATTCTGGGTAATATGGACAGATCATTTGAAATACTGTGTCCTGTGTTCCTCTGGGTTGTGGATGTACTATCTCTATCAGTCTGTTAGTGACATGATTGATTTTCTGGCATTCCAGACCAGCTGCCCTGTCCTCCAGGTTGTGGCGTGTCATCAGAGTGTGTCAGCCTGGCATCCGTGACCTCGGAGGCTATAAATAAACCTCTGCCTGATGGAACATCTGGAGCGCCTCTCTACCTCTCCCTCTCTCTCTACCTCTCTCTCTCTCTCTACCTCTCCCTCTCTCTCTCTACCTCTACGCCTCTCTCTCTACCTCTCTCTCTCTCTCTACCTCTCCCTCTCTCTCTCTACCTCTACGCCTCTCTCTCTACCTCTCCCTCTCTCTCTCTACCTCTACGCCTCTCTCTCTACCTCTCCCTCTCTCTACCTCTACGCCTCTCTCTCTACCTCTCCCTCTCTCTACCTCTATGCCTCTCTCTCTCTACCTCTCCCTCTCTCTCTACCTCTACGCCTCTCTCTCTACCTCTCCCTCTCTCTACCTCTACGCCTCTCTCTCTCTCTCTACCTCTCCCTCTCTCTCTACCTCTACGCCTCTCTCTCTCTACCTCTCCCTCTCTCTCTCTACCTCTCCCCCTCTCTCTCTACCTCTACGCCTCTCTCTCTCTACCTCTCCCTCTCTCTCTCTACCTCTCCCTCTCTCTCTCTACCTCTACGCCTCTCTCTCTCTACCTCTCCCTCTCTCTCTCTACCTCTCCCTCTCTCTCTCTACCTCTCCCTCTCTCTCTACCTCTCCCTCTCTCTCTACCTCTCCCTCTCTCTCTCTCTCTCTCTCTCTCTCTCTCTCTCTCTCTCTCTACCTCTCCCTCTCTCTCTACCTCTCCCTCTCTCTCTACCTCTCCCTCTCTCTCTACCTCTCCCTCTCTCTCTACCTCTCCCTCTCTCTCTACCTCTGCCCCTCTCTCTCTCTACCTCTACGCCTCTCTCTCTACCTCTCCCTCTCTCTCTACCTCTCCCTCTCTCTCTACCTCTGCCCCTCTCTCTCTCTACCTCTACGCCTCTCTCTCTACCTCTCCCTCTCTCTCTACCTCTCCCTCTCTCTCTACCTCTGCCCCTCTCTCTCTCTACCTCTCCCTCTCTCTCTCTACCTCTGCCCCTCTCTCTCTCTACCTCTGCCTCTCTCTCTCTACCTCTCCCTCTCTCTCTACCTCTACGCCTCTCTCTCTACCTCTGCCTCTCTCTCTCTACCTCTCCCTCTCTCTCTACCTCTACGCCTCTCTCTCTACCTCTCCCTCTCTCTCTCTACCTCTCCCTCTCTCTCTACCTCTACGCCTCTCTCTCTACCTCTACGCCTCTCTCTCTACCTCTCCCTCTCTCTCTACCTCTGCCCCTCTCTCTCTCTACCTCTACGCCTCTCTCTCTACCTCTCCCTCTCTCTCTACCTCTCCCTCTCTCTCTACCTCTGCCCCTCTCTCTCTCTACCTCTCCCTCTCTCTCTCTACCTCTGCCCCTCTCTCTCTCTACCTCTGCCTCTCTCTCTCTACCTCTCCCTCTCTCTCTACCTCTACGCCTCTCTCTCTACCTCTGCCTCTCTCTCTCTACCTCTCCCTCTCTCTCTACCTCTACGCCTCTCTCTCTACCTCTCCCTCTCTCTCTCTACCTCTCCCTCTCTCTCTACCTCTACGCCTCTCTCTCTACCTCTACGCCTCTCTCTCTACCTCTCCCTCTCTCTCTACCTCTGCCCCTCTCTCTCTCTACCTCTACGCCTCTCTCTCTACCTCTCCCTCTCTCTCTACCTCTCCCTCTCTCTCTACCTCTGCCCCTCTCTCTCTCTACCTCTCCCTCTCTCTCTCTACCTCTGCCCCTCTCTCTCTCTACCTCTACCTCTCTCTCTCTACCTCTCCCTCTCTCTCTACCTCTACGCCTCTCTCTCTACCTCTGCCTCTCTCTCTCTACCTCTCCCTCTCTCTCTACCTCTACGCCTCTCTCTCTACCTCTCCCTCTCTCTCTCTACCTCTCCCTCTCTCTCTACCTCTGCCCCTCTCTCTCTCTACCTCTACGCCTCTCTCTCTACCTCTGCCCCTCTCTCGCTCTCTACCTCTGCCCCTCTGCCCCTCTCTACCTCTGCCCCTCTCACGCTCTCTACCTCTGCCCCTCTCTCGCTCTCTACCTCTGCCCCTCTCACGCTCTCTACCTCTGCCCCTCTCACGCTCTCTACCTCTGCCCCTCTCACGCTCTCTACCTCTGCCCCCTCTCTCGCTCTCTACCTCTGTCCCCCTCTCTCGCGCTCTACCCCTGTCCCCCTCTCTCGCTCTCTCTCTCTACCCCCCTCTCTCGCTCTCTTCCTCTGCCCCCTCTCTCGCTCTCTACCTCTGCCCCCCTCTCTCGCTCTTTTCCTCTGCCTCCCTCTCTCGCACTCTACCTTGCTCTACCTCTGCCTCGCTCTACCTCTGCCTCGCTCTACCTCTGCCTCGCTCTACCTCGGTCTCTCTCTCTCTCTTTTTAGTGGCATGGGAAACATATGCTTATCAAATTAGATTTGTTTTCAATTTTTTTGTGGGTCTGTGTAATCTGAAGGAAATGTGTGTCTCTAATATGGTCATACATTTGGCAGGAGGTTAGGAAGTTCAGCTCAGTTTCCACCTCATTTTGTGGGCAGTGTGCACATAGTCTGTCTTCTCTTAAGAGCCAAGGCTGCCTTTCTCAATATCAAGCTCTCTCCCTCTGCCCCTCTCTCTCTCTGCCCCTCTCTCTCTCTCTGCCCCTCTCTCTCCCTCTGCCCCTCTCTCTCTCTGCTCCTCTCTCTCTCTCTCTCTCTCTCTGCCTCTTTTTTTCCATGAGCTGTTGTTTTCTATTGAATCATATAATCTGTACATTCAATAAGGATCACAATACAATGTTCTCTGCCTCTGCCAGTCTAATCTAATCAGGTGCTGCAGAAGGCCACGCTAACCCAACCCTGCCGCTATACACAAACTAACCAGAATGGCTTAGTTTAAAGAGCAGCTCAGGTTATTTTAAGACTCAGTCAAACGCAATTATGGTCTTTTACTGACTGTAACATCAAATCAGTGGACATGTATTCTATGGTCCCTAACTCACACAGAGATTCATAAAGTCTGAGGCGACATTATTGCTGCTTAGTCTTTGGTCTGACCACAATGGAATGCGGTGGTTGTTGTGTATTCCAGGAAAATGGCAGGTCCCTGTGTTTGGCCCCTTTATTATGACCAATTCAGTGTGAGTCAGATGTGTCAATGAGGTGAGTCATATAACACCAGTCATAGCACAGAGAGAAAACAACAGCACCCATGAAGAGAGTTCATTCAAGCTGTGTCTTTATGCCTGATGCAGTATTCTATCTTACGGCACTCTCTTGATAATTCTCTCTGTTCTGCACTTCAGACTCTTTGTACTCCCTAGATCTGAGCCACCACCCACACAACCTAGGACACAAACACTGGTGGGTTAAACACTTAGCTAAACCTGTGTCAGTATGTTATCCATCACAAGATGTTCTGGCTCCCCGTGGTTGCACACTGTATGTTACTGTAATCAGACAGGAAGTGCTGTCCTCATTGGCCAGTGTACTGTAGGCCCAGTCTGACCTCTGACCCCTGACCTCTGGCCTGCAGTACCTGAGCAGGGTTCTGGAGAGAGAGTGATGCTTCCTGGGGCCGCGGCGAGATGCCCGCTGACCCTTAACAGGCACTGTGTTAATCCGCTCAAAGTGCACCCTCCTGCTGCTGGAGATGGGCAGGGGGCAGGGGGAGAGGGTAGGAAGGTGAGAGGAGGAGGGTGGAAGGTGGAAGGTGGAAGAGGACAGGGCAGGGGGCAGGGGGAGAGGGTAGGAAGGTGAGAGGTGGAGGAGGGCAGGGCAGGGCAAGAAAGAGAAGGAAAGAGAAGGAGAGAAGAAGAGGTGGTGAGCAAGAAACAGCATCTAGAAAAGCGATAAAGACAGAAATACTGCAAAATGGAGTAAAGCTTTTCAAGCATTGAAATTGTGAAGGGAAATAAAGTTTGAACATGCATTAGAATCATACACACTGACCAGACAAAGAACCAGGCATGCGGAGGGTTTCCCAACTCATTCATTCAGACTGTTGAAGAATCAATGCACACAATCACAGCCACAGTTATTTCAACTTTTATACACTGTAATATGAGCCCATCTGCAGACCCAGACAGGCACTGATAAAACACACCACAAACAAACACCTACAAATACCAGTCTGTCCTGTCAAACAAATACAGGTGTCTGGTAAACATCAATATGCAATCAAACCACCAAACTGAAGTGGGTGGGGGCAATCAGGCAGAGAAACGGACAGTATGGTCTCATGCCTTGTTACTGGCATCACACAAGTAGCCTACAGTAACACAAACTGGTCAAAAACATGCCATCCATGACTAAAACATTGCTTATTTCACACCATCATGACAAGTTCATAATCAAATATTTTCAGTGGGCCCACTGCTCAACACCAAAGATAACCAAATCCCATGGAGGTCGTACGATTCCGTGTCACAACCATGATCTAACCAATCAAGGTGTCCTTCAGTAGCTCCAGAGCGTTGGTATGTTCCCCTTACCTCTTGATGGTCTGTGTGATGGAGGACTGGCGTAGCAGGGGCGGCCGGCGGGGGTCAAAGAGGTCGCGAGGCGGGGACCGGAGGTGGGAGGGCTCCACTGGCATGCTGATACTGCGGAGGAAACCCTGGCGCTTCACCGGCTGCAGTGGGGGGGGGGGGGGGCATGGAAAGAGACAGAGATGAAGTACACACAATGAGAGCCATATTGCATGCAGAGATTCACATACAGTTACAACAGACCACAACACAACACTGTGGGAGAGACAATGAGAAAGCAGGGAGAAGAATGAAGACAGAGATCCAGAGAAGAAGTGTGGGATACAAGGAAAGGCAAGCAGAGAGAGAGAAATGAAGAGAGTGATTGAATGAGTGAGTGAATGAGTGAGTGAGTGAGTGAGTGAGTGAGTGAATGAGTGAGTGAGTGAGTGAGTGAGTGAGTGAGTGAGTGAGTGAGTGAGTGAGTGAGTGAGTGAGTGAGTGAGTGAGTGAGTGAGTGAGTGAGTGAGTGAGTGAGTGAGTGAGTGAGTGAGAGAGAGAGTGAGTGAGTGAGAGAGAGAGAGAGAGAGAGAGAGAGAGAGAGAGAGAGAGAGAGAGAGAGAGAGAGAGAGAGAGAGAGAGAGAGAGAGAGAGAGAGAGAGAGAGAGAAAGAGAGAGTGAAAGAGAGAGCAAAAGAAAGAGTGAACAATAGGGATAAAGAGAGCGATAGAGACAGGGGGAGAGAGAGAGAAGGAGAGAGAGTGTGTGCTGTACCTGGACGAAGGTGGGTGGCTCATCCAGGGACACCTGAGCAGTGGGAATGTCCAGTCTGAGCCATGGAGGCTTCTTCCTCTGCAGGCTGCTGGTGCTCTCATGGCGTGGTTCAGCCATGCTCCCAACCCCACCACACGCCTCCCACCTACAGGGAGAGAGAGAGACGAAGGGAAAGATGAGACTGATACATATCCATCCTACAAGTGTAATCACATCCTCTTTGTCCCTCAGGAGTTTCAGTTAAAAGACTAATCAACAATTTGTAAATGAAAGCCTGAGAGCATCCCGATAATGACTTGATTTGAAACTTTGATTTTCATAGCTTGTGTTGCAGAGTCATTACACAAGATGGTGCTGATGAGCCTTGAGTCACCCCATGTGACAGGGTCTGTACTGCTATCGTAAAACCAGCTAGAAAAGCAGAGCGCCAAATGGAGAGATTACCAGACCACAGCTGTTTACTCTTACCCAGAAAGAAGCACACGGAACCATTTAACAAAGCAATAAATATTTGTGCAGCGGGAGTGGGGAAGTTTATGATCTAAGGACTAATCCCGAAATGCCAGAGATGAAATTGAACTTAATCCCACCTTGTTGTTATATATTGCTCTATTCTAGGCCTATCCCCCGCCAGGCATTTGTGGGAGAGCCTAAATTGCTAGGTCTTTTCCCATGACGCAGCCTCGAGACCACAGGTGGTGCAATGAACCTCGCCGGCCTCCGTCAGAGAAATCTCCTCTTCCCTAGAGCATCGTTATCAACAATCCTTCACTTCAGCTTGGGTTCTCGCACAGTCTCACTTATCTCTCTGTTTGTAATATCCTGTTATTTTCCTCACTGCCAATTATGGTAAAATAATACAGTGTCCTTCAAACACCAGGGTGGCACTCTTAAAGTGCTCTGCGACATTCTCCTCGGGGGCATCATAGGAAGACTGAAACAATCATTCCCGCGGTGAGATACATGAATGCGTAAATGAAGACTATTTCCACCAAGAAAAACACTGAAGCATGCACCATTGGGTAGTTCCTCACCAGAGAAGCTGTTATTAAACCCTGTGAATGTGAGGAAAAACACTCTCCTCACTTGTCACATGATATTTGTCTTTCACAGACTCTCATTTTGCTCAAATGCCCCACAAGAAGAGGGATGGGGGCCCTAACGTGGTCTTGTGCTTTCACTTCAGCAGCATCAGAGGGCTATGAGCGGGCTGGCAGCAGTCATACAGGGTCACGCATTCTCTTCTACGGTTACAGAGCTTTAGGTCCTTGGAAAGTCCATGGCAATGTCAAGCACATCTGCTTTGCGTTGCATTTTAACACACTACAGGCTCCTGTTTTAGCCCAAGTGATGATGGGAGCGTTCATATGAAACATAAATCCTGCCACAGAGCCAGCGAGGCTGACAAAGGAGGGCAGTGGAGGGAGGCAGGAGTGAAACCCCAGGCCGGAGGCGCTGTCCACGGATAGAGAGGAGAGGCGTGAAGGTGAGGTCAACCACACTGCTAGTAACAGCAGCCTGGTCCCAGTCAGCCAAGTCATCATTGACGGCTGGTGTTCACGAGCCATCGGTTCACAGCAGGACACACATGCAGTCAGTCCCATCCTGACGTGTCCAATCATGTGTGAAAATGGTCTACAACACACAACTGGGTTCAAGTAGTATTTGCTTTATGTAAATACCTTAACTGAGTTTGATTGAGCTTGCCTGGTGCAATGGAACCAAGGGAATAGTACCAAAAGTGCAAACCCTGCCAATATGGCACTCCGTGTAGGCTCAATATAATGCAGCAATTATTTGAAAGAAAACACATACTATTTGAACCCAGGTCGGACACAGAGAGCGCGTACTGAACAAGTCCATAAGCTTGTGGTAAATAGCTAGCTACTGTGAAGACAGAGCCAACAAGAGGTCGGTCACTTCACCCATGGACGCCATGCTGAGACATTCTGCCCCACTGCACAGAGTGGAGAGGGGGCTCTGTGGTGGAATGCTGTCCGACCTCCCCAGCCTTTATGTCTGGTCAGGAGCTCTGGACTGTGATGACTGGCCAGGATTAGCTGTTAGCTGAGCCAGATGGGAACAAAGCAGGCCAGCCTAGGGTGTGAGGGAGGGAGGTGTGAGGGAGACAAGAGGGGGAGACTGCCCTCACTGACTTGGAACCAGGTTCTTCTGTGCAGAGGAAGATGAGCAGAGAAAATATCACAAGATGACACATTTCGAAGCACGGTCACTCAGCTCCATATGAGCTCAGACTTCTAGTGACGGTACAGGTCATGACTGTAGGTTTTCTGACCGGGGGTATAAGGCGTAGCGACAGCCTCCCCTGGTCTCCTACTGGGGTGAGTCATGGACCAGGTGAAGCTCTGTTTGACCAGCTAGCAACCAACACCTGGAGGAGGGAAACTTCAGCCTGTCTGTCTTCAGCCTTTGCACTTGTACAAAACACCCACTACAACATTGCTGCCAGAACCACACACACAAACCCTCTCTTCTATAGCCCAGACAGCCCTGAAGCTACAGCTCCCATAATTTGCTTTTAACTACAAACTCTAGGGATCTTAGTACTTAGTGATCCAACACAGCAGAGGTATATGCCCTGGTTCTGCAGATTGTATCGAGGGATGGGAGCCTAATTGTCTTCCACACTCAGTCTCATTTGATTCCAGGCCCTGGAGCCGTGACTGTAGTGTGTTTGAACTGGGACTCAGCCTCTGTCTACTGCTGAATCTACGCTCCACTATCTCCTGGGTTTGTAGCTAACACAGGGGTCTTTGTCGCCTCCGATTCTCCCCACGGTTTTCCTACGGCCAACCCACTTAAATCCTCCTGCCTGCTGCCTGGCTTTCCTCTCATCCTTACTACCCTGTGTACACACTCTGAGTGTAACTCTGAGAGAGGCCAGGTGGGTGACGCGTCTGGCACACTGAGACCTATGAAAATCTGAAACCTTCGACAGACCTACTTACAGACAGACTGACAGACCTACAGACAGGCAGACCTACAAACAGACAGTTGTGTGCTTCGGAAGCCTGTCTCCTTCTCTCTTGTCCTTCAGTCCAGTCCAAAGTCAACATGGCAGCTGACTTGGCAGAGTTCTGAGGCTTGTGTCTGGGGAGGAGGATGGGAGGATGGCAGCCGCAAGCCGGATGCTAGGTCTGCAGGCTCCAGGACACCCAGCGTGGACACAGGCTGTGGTTATGGCAGTGATCTACCACGTGGCAGTCTTTAACATGGCAGTCATCTCCTCTCACCAGGATAATGAATGAGTACAGTACATTAGGCCTGCATGAAGGCCAAGAGCCTAGCTAGTATTCAGGGTCATCCATCCCAGTCTGAGAGGCACACTGACTGGACTTTATAGGGAGGAAGTCCTTGAGAAATGGAGATGTCCTTGAGGAGAAATGATGTTGATTGAATTCTACATTTTGGACCCCATCCAAGGACACAGGATTATCATTTTCCCTGACTCCTGACTCCTTATAGTTTCAATTCACATTCAAGTTCCAAAAGGATTGAAGGCAAGTGGCTCAACCATTTATTTATTTGATACTATCACATTAATGCTTATTACTGCTTAATATTATTAATTAATTAGTCTGTCTGTCTGTCTGTCTGTCTGTCTGTCTGTCTGTCTGTCTGTCTGTCTGTCTGTCTGTCTGTCTGTCTGTCTGTCTGTCTGTCTGTCTGTCTGTCTGTCTGTCTGTCTGTCTGTCTGTCTGTCTGTCTGTCTGTCTGTCTGTCTGCACTCAGCATTCTTAAAGTTAACCATAGCCGCGGGAAGTAGTTTGGGGGTGGGGCTGGACAAATCTTTTTGCCCGCGCTGGCGTTGCAGATGGATTTATGTTTTATTGATACATTTTTAAATTCAGATTTGTCAGGGGTTGCTGCAGCACCATCAGCACCCCTACCCTTAATTCCCACGACATGAGGTTAACGAGATTTAATGTGTGGGCCCTTTAAAGAGATTTGTTTTAACTTCCAGATCCACATCTGAAGAATGAAAACACCCACTCCCATCCTTGCAACATGCACACTGCAAGATTAGCTTCCTGCTGACGCTTCAACTCCAGGCTAATGCATGTGAGAAACGAACGCTTCCTACTCAACCATGAGATGCATTTACAACAAACTCGATTGACTGTGTTTTTACATTCTGGTGTTGCTGTTGCTCTCCATTAGCGGGGAAGACTGGCAGGCAGACTAAGCCCAGAGGACTGACCCTGGTCTCTCCAGGTGCAGGGTAGGACATGAGGCTTCCAGGTTATCAAACTGACAGCCAGGCTCAACCACAGTGATTTACCTCCCTGGCAGCCATGTAGGTCTATTGTTGGTGTATGTGCCGCATGCACGCACACACACACACACACACACACACACACACACACACACACACACACACACACACACACACACACACACACACACACACACACACACACACACACACACACACACACACACACACACACACACACACACACACACACACACACACACACACACCCTGGATGAGGTTTTTAGGCCATCTATTAATATAATGACTTGGTAAATGGGTGCCAGTCATGCATAGAGAGGCAGTGAGTATTGACAATGGAGGGCCCAGCTGTAACAGGTAAAGCTTGAAGACAAACAGTGGTGAGGAGGGCTGGGGGCTGCAAGGAGCTTTGTAGATGTGCCTTCCTTCACTGCCTCTTTCAGCTGCCTGTCTGAAAGGGCTTTGGTGGGCGAGGGCAGGGGTTAATTCTCATTGTTCACTTTTCAACAGGACCTAGTTCTCCTGCTGCGATCTCACAACGTTTCCTTAATTGACACATCCTGTTTGACGTTATCCACATTCTAAATGTAGCCCTTTTTTGATGCCTGCTGAGCAGAAACAAATGTTCCACTGAAAAATCTTCATTTCATCTGCTCAAACTGGTCGCCCTAACTTCCTGATACTAAACACCCCTCGACATAAGATCTAATCGATAGAAAATGACAACATGATCCATCCATTTCATTATCCATGTGTGCAGGAATGCATTTGTCAGCAGCCTCTCTCATCTAATGCCAGCCCAGATTTGGAAATAGAAGTGATACATTATACATTTCTGAAATGGGTCTTGTACAGTATGTTTCCCAAGACCTCCATCCAGGGACATAACCTGAATTCATAATACGCTGTCACTGGAACATTCCATAGCAACATTCCATATGATCTTCAGTTGAACAGCCCCCCACCATCTCTCCCCCTCGAGATCGCTGGCTCAGCTGTTAGCAGGGCTGAATCATTCAAATTCCTGGGGAACATCATCTCCCACAACCTCAGACAACATCACAGCGGTCACCAAGAAGACACAACAGTGGACATACTACCTGCGGCAGCTGAATTTTAAAAAAATTGCCCAGGCAATCCTGATCCGGTTTTACACATCAATCCTTGAGTCCATCCTCACCTCCTCCATCACCGTCTGGGTCTGCCCACTGTAAGGGCAAACTGCAAAGCATTGTCCTTTCTGCATAGCGGTTCATAGGCTGTCACCTGCCCTCCAGGACAAGGAAGCGTGCAGGAAAGATCATCGCCGACTCCTCCCACCCCGGTCACCCCCTACTCCAAAAATGCACCTCTGGCAGGCGGTTCAGGTCACTCTTGATCAAAACCTCCCGCCACAAAGTTTATTACCCTGGACTGTGGCCCTCACCAACCAGCCATCTGGCGCATAGAGACTAAAGGACTGTGGCCCTCACCAACCAGCCATCTGGCGCATAGAGACTAAAGGACTGTGGCCCTCACCAACCAGCCATCTGGCACATAGAGACTAAAGGACTGTGGACACTAAAGGACACTCTATGCTGCACACCGCATCAAGCCATCTCTGAACTGCACATAAAGTAACTGCACTAAAATAACTGCATTGCACTCTGTCCATCTCTCTGCATTTAGATATATTCATACTGATAATGTAAATGTGTATATCCACTGTATATCAACCGTATACCCACTGTATATCAACCGTATACCCACTGTATATCAACCGTATACCCACTGTATATCAACCGTATACCCACTGTATATCAACCGTATACCCACTGTTTATTAACCGTATACCCACTGTATATCAACCGTATACCCACTGTATATTTATACATCTGCTCATTCTCTTATAGCGCTATACTCACTCTACCTAGTTGTATATAATGCAGGTAAACTTCGTATCAACTCAGTTGCCTGTATTCTGTCTCTAAATGTTGTCTATCACTAGTAGCACCATATCACCATGTACAATTCTGAGTATGTGTAAATGTACCTGGTGAACAAAGGTGATTCTGATTCTGAAAGTGAGCAGCATTGCTGGAGAAAGCACATCAAGTCTAACCAGTCTGGTCAGCCAGTGTCTGGGCTGGGCGAGGGATTTCCTCCATGCTGCTTCGGTGTGCTCTGCTGCTCACTCCCTGCTCCATGTACAGGACAGGACGTCTGTGTCCCAAATTGCACCCTATTCCCCATACAGTGCACTACTTTTGGCCAAAAAGTGGGGTGTCATTTCAGTAGGCCCTGTGTGCGGACAGTCACAGGAAAATGCTCCGTCTTATTGTAAGTGACAGAGCTCCAGACAATGCAGCTGGCTGCGTGGCAGAGCTGAGGCTAAGGAGGCAGGCTGGGTAGATGAGGGTGGCTGGGTAGAGGGAGGCAGGCTGGGTAGATGAGGCAAGCTGGGCAGAGGGAGGCAGGCTGGGTAGATGAGGCAGGCTGGGTAGATGAGGGTGGCTGGGTAGAGGGAGGCAGGCTGGGTAGATGAGGCAGGCTGGGTAGATGAGGCAGGCTGGGTAGATGAGGCAGGCTGGGTAGATGAGGCAGGCTGGGCAGATGAGGGTGGCTGGGTAGAGGGAGGCAGGCTGGGTAGAGGGAGGCAGGCTGGGTAGATGATGGTGGCTGGGTAGAGGAAGGCAGGCTGGGTAGATGAGGCAAGCTGGGCAGAGGGAGGCAGGCTGGGTAGATGAGGCAGGCTGGGTAGATGAGGCAGGCTGGGCAGAGGGAGGCAGGCTGGGTAGATGAGGCAGGCTGGGCAGAGGGAGGCAGGCTGGGTAGATGAGGCAGGCTGGGCAGAGGGAGGCAGGCTGGGTAGATGAGGCAGGCTGGGTAGATGAGGCAGGCTGGGTAGATGAGGCAGGCTGGGTAGATGAGGCAGGCTGGGCAGAGGGAGGCAGGCTGGGTAGATGAGGCAGGCTGGGTAGATGAGGCAGGCTGGGCAGAGGGAGGCAGCCTGGGTAGATGAGGCAGGCTGGGCAGAGGGAGGCATGCTGGGTAGATGAGGCAGGCTGGGCAGAGGGAGGCAGGCTGGGTAGATGAGGCGGGCTGGGCAGAGGGAGGCAGGCTGGGTAGATGAGGCGGGCTGGGTAGAGGGAGGCAGGCTGGGTAGATGAGGCGGGCTGGGCAGAGGGAGGCAGGATGGGCGTAGGGGGAAGAGGAAGAGAAAGAGAGAGACATGCTGGCGTGCAGGCCAAGGCAGGCGCCATGATGGATGATCTCATTAATCTGGGTACTGAGAAGGCTGGACACTTCCTTCCTGAGAAACTGAACATCCTGACCCAAGGCTCTGCTTCCTCGCTCTCTCATTCTCTCTCGCTTCCTCTCTCTCTCTACCCAGCATTTCTCCCGAATATATCTTTATCTTTCTCTCGTCCTCTGTTGCTGAACCTCAATCCCTTTATTTTGGTTTTCTCTAAATGTCTTTGTGTATAATTGTATTTTTCCCTCTTTTCTCTGGATGAGTGATACACTATGGAAAACTATAAGACAATGACTTCGCTTTAGTACCGCATATCATGTCCCTTTTCACCTAACAGAATATGCACCATAAATACCCTAAACCTGGATAAAAACAGAGATTCTTCTTGGTAATGTTGACCATCACCATGCTGGAGTTGACACTAACAACAATGCCACCTATCCATCATGGCTGCAGTCAGCCTGCCTCACTACATGTCGAAAGCAATGCAAAGCCTGACATAAAGGAAACAATGGGAGGAAAATATGCCATTGAGCAGCTCACTCTCTTACCCAAACACTGACCTCACTCCTCATATGACTCTATAGGCCTACTATGCTGCAATCTGCATGCACCGTAGGCAACAACACTCCCACAAAGTCATTACTGCCAAGGAGCCCAACAAGACCTCATCCTTCAAGTGTGTTTGGATGGACAAGGAACGCGCTAAGCAATTGGAACACACATCTGATCTGGCAGTGGACCTAGATGGGAGATCTAGAGACCGTCAATCAACTGCACTTAATAACAACGGCCTCGGTGTTGTGTAACACCTGATCCATCTGACGCCCATCTGGGCATTTATTACAGCATGGTGCTGCTTTTTATCTTTAAATAGCACACACACACACACACGCATGCACACGCACACACCACTGTCAAGCGAGACCAATTAAGAAGCTGACAGAAGCTGCAGTGTCTTAGTTTGGGAGCCTATGGATTTCTGAAACAGACGCAGATTAAAGGACTAAGAATATCAACACAACGTTCATGTTGGAGGAGAGACAGCAAGACCAGGTGACCACGCTGATTGTGGAAGCAGAGTTTGGACGCAGACTAGAGTTGCCTCTGTGATATAACCACGGGTGTAAACGCAACTCTCTGTTTCTCTTTCCCTCTTTCCCTCCTTCACACCTTCTCCCTGATGACTAACAGAGCAGTGTGACTCTAAACCACGTGGTTTCCATGCACACGGCGCTGGGATGACAAGGGGATTTTCACCAGGGTTTTTTAAGGGGGAAAGGAAGGAGGGTCTAGCTCCAGTTCCTCTCCTCAGTCTGGGCGTATGGCCTGGCGGTATGCTCCTCTTACATGGAAGGAAATACTCCACATAGCTGCAGACCAGGCCTGGGTAGCGGAGGCCAAGGAGCCGCCCTGTGTCCGGCCCGCTCCGCACCATTAAGATTCAGTGTGTGTCTAGCCTGAGGCAAACTGACACAGTGACATGTGACAGGCTGTCACCCCGAAACATCCCCGTCTGACATTAAAACACAAACACAACAGGAATACCCTCTGCAGCTGACCCAGGGATCCAGTGTCATGGCTGGGGAAGGGCCAGAGGGGAGAACTGGCATGATAGGCCTGTCTGGTGGAACCTCATTCCATTCCCCATGTTTGCTCACTCAGACACCAGGGCCGGCTCGCCCTACCGTCCGGGAAAACACACGCACGCACGCACACACGCACACACACACACACACACCACGGGAGATTTTATAGTGCAAAGTCAACACTTGGAAGTGAGTGGCTTTCAATCCAAAGTGAGTGTGAACGTGCCACATACGGTGCATGGGAAAAACCTCTGCTACTGCTGTCCAAACAGTATTGACTGTATGCTAAGATCTAGTGCCAGAGGTACTATGTATGAGAGGATAAGTAGGTCTCTGACGCTGTTCTGTGTGCATACAGTCTATTTATAGAACTTCAATGGCCAACGTCCTGCTGGAGATAGACTATAGACAAGCTTACATAATGACAGACATGCTAGATATCAAGGCAGTAGAAAGTACTGTAGGATGATATAACGGCAAATGCTACTACTGTAACTGGAAAAATGATGGCCGCATCCTTTTAACATCTCACTAGTGACTTCACAGCACGATGTGCACTGTACTGTACAGTGACAGTGTTATGCAGTTCATCACTCTCATAACACCCTCCTGCCTCATATACAGCATATTTAATTGCCAGTGTGGGAACTCTAAAATGAAGCAAAGTTGAGCAGGCAACATCCCAATGAATACATTGAGAAAACAGTGCATATATCTTCCTCTGGAAATCAACATGAAAAAAAGGGTGAGATGTGTTTTATATCAGGGAGAGGAATTAGCCCTAAATTGCCACGTCTACTGAATCAGTTCACTTGAAGTTGAGTAAGTTCTGCCCAGGCAAAACGGTTTTTCCACTTTTCTTTAGGGGGTGAAATATTATTGCAAGGGTGGATAATTCAACAGATAAATTATTAAGCCATTCTACACTTGTGAATAATTCATTGTGTATTTCCCATTGGAGCTGGCATGGCTCGCACACACACACACACACACACACACACACAGAGCGACAGAGAGAGAGAGAGAGACAGAGAGAGAGAGAACCACTTGGCCCATAGCACTCTGTGACTACAGTAGTACACTTACTGTCTCTTTTCTCAAAACTCTTTAGCATGCCCCTCTTAGCGCAACTCTTTAGCATGCCCCTCTTAGCGCAACTCTTTATCGTGCCCCTCTTAGCTCAACTCTTTAGCATGCCCCTCTTAGCGCAACTCTTTATCGTGCCCCTCTTAGCGCAACTCTTTAGCATGCCCCTCTTAGCGCAACTCTTTAGCGTGCTCCTCTTAGCGCAACTCTTTATCGTGCCCCTCTTAGCTCAACTCTTTAGCATGCCCCTCTTAGCGCAACTCTTTATCGTGCCCCTCTTAGCGCAACTCTTTAGCATGCCCCTCTTAGCGCAACTCTTTAGCGTGCTCCTCTTAGCGCAACTCTTTATCGTGCCCCTCTTAGCTCAACTCTTTAGCATGCCCCTCTTAGCGCAACTCTTTATCGTGCCCCTCTTAGCTCAACTCTTTAGCATGCCCCTCTTAGCGCAACTCTTTATCGTGCCCCTCTTAGCGCAACTCTTTAGCATGCCCCTCTTAGCGCAACTCTTTATCGTGCCCCTCTTAGCGCAACTCTTTAGCATGCCCCTCTTAGCGCAACTCTTTAGCGTGCTCCTCTTAGCGCAACTCTTTAGCATGCCCCTCTTAGTGCAACTCTTTATCGTGCCCCTCTTAGCGCAACTCTTTATCGTGCCCCTCTTAGCTCAACTCTTTAGCGTGCCCCTCTTAGCTCAACTCTTTAACTTGCCCCTCTTAGCACAACTCTTTAGCGTGCCCCTCTTAGCTCAACTCTTTAGCTTGCCTCCTCTTAGCGCAACTCTTTACTGTGCAACTCTTTACTGTGCAACTCTTTACTGTGCAACTCTTTAGCGTGCCCTTCTTAGCTCAACTCTTTAGCGTGCCCTTCTTAGCTCAACTCTTTAGCTTGCCCCTCTTAGCTCAACTCTTTAACTTGCCCCTCTTAGCACAACTCTTTAACTTGCCCCTCTTAGCTCAACTCTTTAGCGTGCCCCTCTTAGCTCAACTCTTTAACTTGCCCCTCTTAGCTCAACTCTTTAGCGTGCCCCTCTTAGCGCAACTCTTTACTGTGCAACTCTTTACTGTGCAACTCTTTACTGTGCAACTCTTTACTGTGCAACTCTTTAGCGTGCCCCTCTTAGCTCAACTCTTTAGCGTGCCCCTCTTAGCTCAACTCTTTAGCTTGCCTCCTCTTAGCGCAACTCTTTACTGTGCAACTCTTTACTGTGCAACTCTTTACTGTGCAACTCTTTACTGTGCAACTCTTTAGCGTGCCCCTCTTAGCTCAACTCTTTAGCGTGCCCCTCTTAGCTCAACTCTTTAGCTTGCCTCCTCTTAGCGCAACTCTTTAGCTTGCCTCCTCTTAGCGCAACTCTTTAGTGAGCCCCTCTTAGCGCAAATCGTTGGTGAGCCCCTCTGAGCTCAACTCTTTAGCGTGCCTCCCTTAGCGCAACGCTTTAGCGTGCCCCTCTTAGCGCAACTATTTAGCGTGCCCCTCTTAGCGCAACTCTTTAGCGTGCCCCTCTTAGCGCAACTCTTTAACGTGCCCCTCTTAGCTCAACTCTTTAGCGTGCTCCTCTTAGCTCAACTCTTTAGCGTGCCCCTCTTAGCTCAACTCTTTAGCGTGCCCCTCTTAGCTCAACTCTTTAGCGTGCTCCTCTTAGCTCAACTCTTTAGCGTGCCCCTCTTAGCTCAACTCTTTAGCATGCCCCTCTTAGCGTGCCCCTCTTAGCTCAACTCTTTAGCGTGCCCCTCTTAGCTCAACTCTTTAGCGTGCCCCTCTTTGCTCAACTCTTTAGCGTGCCCCTCTTTGCTCAACTCTTTAGCGTGCCCCTCTTAGCTCAACTCTTTAGCGTGCGCCTCTTAGCGCAACTCTTTATCGTGCCCCTCTTAGCGCAACTCTTTATCGTGCCCCTCTTAGCGCAACTCTTTATCGTGCCCCTCTTAGCGCAACTCTTTATCGTGCCCCTCTTAGCGCAAATCGTTGGTGAGCCCCTCTGAGCTCAACTCTTTAGCGTGCCTCCCTTAGCGCAACGCTTTAGCGTGCCCCTCTTAGCGCAACTCTTTAACGTGCCCCTCAGCGCAACTCTTTAACGTGCCCCTCTTAGCGCAACTCTTTAGCGTGCCCCTCTTAGCTCAACTCTTTAACGTGCCCCTCTTTGCTCAACTCTTTAGCGTGCGCCTCTTAGCGCAACTCTTTATCGTGCCCCTCTTAGCGCAACTCTTTATCGTGCCCCTCTTAGCGCAACTCTTTATCGTGCCCCTCTTAGCGCAACTCTTTATCGTGCCCCTCTTAGCGCAACTCTTTATCGTGCCCCTCTTAGCGCAACTCTTTATCGTGCCCCTCTTAGCTCAACTCTTTAACGTGCCCCTCTTAGCTCAACTCTTTAGCGTGCGCCTCTTAGCGCAACTCTTTATCGTGCCCCTCTTAGCGCAACTCTTTATCGTGCCCCTCTTAGCGCAACTCTTTATCGTGCCCCTCTTAGCGCAACTCTTTATCGTGCCCCTCTTAGCGCAACTCTTTATCGTGCCCCTCTTAGCGCAACTCTTTATCGTGCCCCTCTTAGCGCAACGCTTTAGCGTGCCCCTCTGAGCTCAACTCTTTAGCGTGCCTCCCTTAGCGCAACGCTTTAGCGTGCCCCTCTTAGCGCAACTCTTTAACGTGCCCCTCTTAGCGCAACTCTTTAACGTGCCCCTCTTAGCGCAACTCTTTAGCGTGCCCCTCTTAGCACAACTCTTTAATGTGCCCATTTTACTGAAGCTCCACTCCTAACCTACAGCAGCACTTGAGATGGTTGGTACATATCTTTACTCTGGTGGAAAAACCAGCCTCACTGTAAATCTGTATCTTGTCTGGACACATGCCAGTGTTTGCACATCTCATATAAAGACAGACGACTCCAAACTTGCCTCATGGGCCAGATGCCTTATACTATTCTAAGACAAGTAAATGCAATTTGATTTAACACAATCAAATACTGTGTCTTCTTGTGCATGGACAGTGATTACATCAGCTGATTCTTAGGGCACGCACACACACACACACACACACACTCATACAACCTCCTCAAGTCTGAGATGTGGTGGGAATAGAGAGGGTGTTTTATCCTAGCCTGAAGTCCCTGAGACTGCTGCTATCATGCCAGGGCCCCAGACGGTACTTTTTCGCATGGAAACTCTCCTTATCTCCCCCAGCAGACAACCCAGTGTGCCCACACAGAAAGGCCTGTCACCTGGGGAGAGAGTGGGAGTAGAGATCCACCTAGACCCAGGGCCCCTCTGACATCCACCCCCCAGACCACTGCAGCCTGAAAGACAGGGTGTGACCATGACAACAGCTACTCCATGTAGCAGCCTTGTAATAGGTATATCTATGAGTTTCCAGTATTTAACAGCCTGGAGATGGGTAGGAATGCTGTGGGGACAAAGAGCAGAGTAAAGAACGGAGATAATAACATGAGCATGACACTCTCAAGGACATGACCTCATTTTAACGAGAACTAGGAGATCTGGGTCAAAGGTTGAAAACACAGAGGAGGTGTGTGATTGGACTAGTTCAACCATGACCATTTATCAACATGAACCTTTTAAGCTGAGTTGGTTTAACTGAGGTTGAGTGGTTTAACAAGATAACGTCTACAGTAGAACAATGCTGAAACCATCTTCTGTCAAACTAAATGTTAGCCTACATAACGATAATAACATAACTTGTTACTCAAAATGCCAAAAGGGTTATCCAAGTAATAACATTACTCAACATTTCATGATTGATGAACATGACACTTTTACACTATATAAAAAATCACAGTAATTACATGTGTATAAATAAAATACTGTCTCTCCGCTCTCTGCACTGACAGTTTACTTATTCACAAATTCAAAACAGTGCTATGAAACCGGCCTGACAGGGCAAGGGAAACCACTGGGTGAGCCACAGCATGCAAATCTGAAACAGCCCTCTCTCTCTCTCTCTCTCTCTCTCTCTCTCTCCATAATCAGTCAATCAATAACATTAGCATTTGACTTAGCGACCAAATTTTTGCGTGTTTGACCTCTTGACCTCTCACCGTTGGACATAGAAGTGCCTGTATGGATTTACATCCTCTTGAGAGACAGGGCAGCTTTAACAAAACAAAGGAAAACAAACTCAAAGCAGAATGTCTTACTTCCACTACTATCCCCCGTAGAGAGGCTCCCAGATGCATCCCCAAACTAGCTAAACAAGCGCCTTATTGTCTGTAGAAAGCAGTCAGAAGCTGCCCTTCATGTTAGCCAAGTGAGCTAAGAGGGGACTCAGCAGCAGCATGACCAAACAACATGTGATCCCCATCTAAATAGTTTCCAGCATGATATCAGCCTGAATAGCTCCCGCCTACAAAAGGCTGCATTGTGTGCTGGGCATCAGGCTGATGATGTGCATGGGGCTGAAGGAGGGTCATTGTTGTGGAGACTGGTCCAAAATTCCTCCTCAACATGAGAGAAGGAAGGGGAAAACCAGGCTGACTGAAGGATTCATTCCTTTATCGATCAAAACTGGGGTGTCAGCAAGTTCTGTGTTTAGCTAATAACTTTCTGTGTGCATGGAGTTCGTTAACCCCATCATGGTTAGGAGGGTGTAAATGTGGACAGACTCCAGCTGTATCGGACAGACAGCGTATCTTGTTATGGAGTCCTTCAGACGATGTATTCTGGAGGTGATACGGGCTGCCACCACCGTATTACTCACTGTGGGCACTCCTAGGTTTATTTCCACGCTCTGGCCAATCAACACGAGTAAAAATACTTCACAAAGAGACGCCATCAACTGTGTGACCTCACATCCTCCCTGAAAGACCACCAGCATGGAGAGGTCAGATGACTGCTTATTTAAGACGTGCTGGGAGGAAGTGGGGAGGAGAGAAGGAGCTGAAGAGACCTCCAAATGGGAAAGCAGGAAACACACTGCTGTCTGGGAGGCTTCTCCACAACGTCCACCGCGCACAGCCACAGAAACAACACACACTAATCAATTTCATCCCAACACCGGCTATGAGGCATTCCTCCCCTCCAAATACCACAGTAGAGAACAACAGCCACCCCTCCCTCCTCCCTCTGTCCTGTCCCGTCAGCTCCATCTGGCATCTCCATGCAGTGTGAAATCTAAGCTGTTGTCTCTATTGAGGAGAGCAGATGAAGTGTGGCCTGTTGCTCTGGGACAAAGGAATTAGCCAGACTACACACGGATTTAGCCAGGGGGGAGAATGGGCATTTGGCCTGTCCAAATCAGCCCTCTGATCTCCAATCAAAGCCAATGAGGTCAAACCTTCTGATAAACTGGCCAGGGAGGGACTGGCAGGAACACCCACCCTCTGTCTGTCTGTCTGTCTGCTGGAGTGAGGGATCAACTGACACACCATCAGAACAAACAGTATTTGTTTACTAAACTCAGGTTTAGTCTTTGAATACTATTTGAACCCAGGTCTGACAAACCGCCAGAGAAAATTAGCTTCACCATTATGTCCTAAAAACATAGGCAAATACTGAAAGGTTAATTTAATGACATTTATAATCCCATGGATTCATTAATTTATCCATTTACTACTAAAACTTTCATTCATATATTATATTAAAACGTTCACTACTTGGTAATTCGTTTTATTCCGAAGGGAATTCTACAGTGATTGTAATATGATTCAAAGCCTCTTCTAATCCCTTCATACAGATTTGCTTGACCTTTATGGTTAATTAACAATTCTCTATTCTCTCTATCTTTCATTCGTTTTGGGTTTGGAGTGAGTCAAATATGTATTGGGTTTGGAGTGAGTCAAATATGTATTGGGTTTGGAGTGAGTCACATATATATTGGGTTTGGAGTGAGTCAAATATGTATTGGGTTTGGAGTGAGTCACATATATATTGGGTTTGGAGTGAGTCAAATATGTATTGGGTTTGGAGTGAGTCAAATATGTATTGGGTTTGCAGTGAGTCAAATATATATTGGGTTTGGAGTGAGTCAAATATATATTGGGTTTGGAGTGAGTCAAATATGTATTGGGTTTGGAGTGAGTCAAATATGTATTGGGTTTGGAGTGAGTCAAATATATATTGGGTTTGGAGTGAGTCAAATATGTATTGGGTTTGGAGTGAGTCAAATATGTATTGGGTTTGCAGTGAGTCAAATATATATTGGGTTTGGAGTGAGTCAAATATGTATTGGGTTTGGAGTGAGTCAAATATGTATTGGGTTTGCAGTGAGTCAAATATATATTGGGTTTGGAGTGAGTCAAATATGTATTGGGTTTGGAGTGAGTCAAATATATATTGGGTTTGGAGTGAGTCAAATATGTATTGGGTTTGCAGTGAGTCAAATATATATTGGGTTTGGAGTGAGTCAAATATATATTGGGTTTGGAGTGAGTCAAATATGTATTGGGTTTGGAGTGAGTCAAATATGTATTGGGTTTGGAGTGAGTCAAATATATATTGGGTTTGCAGTGAGTCAAATATGTATTGGGTTTGCAGTGAGTCAAATATATATTGGGTTTGGAGTGAGTCAAATATGTATTGGGTTTGCAGTGAGTCAAATATATATTGGGTTTGGAGTGAGTCAAATATGTATTGGGTTTGGAGTGAGTCAAATATATATTGGGTTTGCAGTGAGTCAAATATATATTGGGTTTGGAGTGAGTCAAATATGTATTGGGTTTGGATTGAGTCAAATATGTATTGGGTTTGGAGTGAGTCAAATATATATTGGGTTTGGAGTGAGTCAAATATGTATTGGGTTTGGAGTGAGTCAAATATGTATTGGGTTTGGAGTGAGTCAAATATGTATTGGGTTTGCAGTGAGTCAAATATATATTGGGTTTGGAGTGAGTCAAATATGTATTGGGTTTGGAGTGAGTCAAATATATATTGGGTTTGCAGTGAGTCAAATATATATTGGGTTTGGAGTGAGTCAAATATGTATTGGGTTTGGATTGAGTCAAATATGTATTGGGTTTGGAGTGAGTCAAATATATATTGGGTTTGGAGTGAGTCAAATATGTATTGGGTTTGGAGTGAGTCAAATATGTATTGGGTTTGGAGTGAGTCAAATATATATTGGGTTTGGAGTGAGTCAAATATGTATTGGGTTTGGAGTGAGTCAAATATATATTGGGTTTGGAGTGAGTCAAATATATATTGGGTTTGGAGTGAGTCAAATATGTATTGGGTTTGCAGTGAGTCAAATATGTATTGGGTTTGGAGTGAGTCAAATATATATTGGGTTTGGAGTGAGTCAAATATATATTGGGTTTGGAGTGAGTCAAATATATATTGGGTTTGGAGTGAGTCAAATATGTATTGGGTTTGCAGTGAGTCAAATATATATTGGGTTTGGAGTGAGTCAAATATGTATTGGGTTTGGAGTGAGTCAAATATGTATTGGGTTTGGATTGAGTCAAATATGTATTGGGTTTGGAGTGAGTCAAATATGTATTGGGTTTGGAGTGATAAAATGCAAACGAATTACTTAAAAATCATACAATGTGATTTTCTGGATTTTTCCGTCTCTCACAGTTGAAGTGTACCTATGATAAAAAATTACAGACCTCTACATGCTTTGTAAGTAGGAAAACCTGCAAAATCGGCAGTGTATCAAATACTTGTTCTCCCCACTGTATATTGGGTTTGGAGTGAGTCACATATGTATTGAAGAACACCGTACTCTTCATGATATCACTTCCTCAAACAAAGAACTTTCTTGCAAGGAAGGAAGTGACCTCAACTGGTTCAGCAGACGTGCGGTTTCTGGTGAAACATGTACACAAATGAAAAATAACACACAGAATACACACAAGCAGATCGAAGGAATTGATTTCCTGACCAGCATCGCAACAAACAGGGTCTGAGGCCTAATACCTGCTATGACCAGTCGTAATATTAAGACTGGCGGCTTCCTCTGGGATGTTACAGCTAGTGATAGGGGCAGAGCACTCACTGCTAGTGCTTGAGCAGAGAACAGGCAGGCAGGGCATGGGATGGTGTCCTCAAAGCCAAGTGACAGGGGATGGAATGTCCCAGAGCATGTGACACGTGCCATCTTTCAGCTGTAACCCCCATCACAGCAGGGGCCATAGATGAACCACAGACTACTACAGCACACAGACTACTACAGCATACTGCTGCTATGTAGTACCCGTCTCCATATGGCAACAAGGCAATTCTACTATTGGGGTCAACAATCTGAGGTCTCAATCTATTCAACACATATACAGTCACTTACACAGTAGCTGTTGAGGATGTGTACTATGGATCTTTAATCTTCTACACAGAGTGACTCCAACCAGACAAACCCATTTACCTTTGACATATACACTACCGGTCAAAAGTTTTAGAACACCTACTCGGGGTTTTTCTTTATTTTTACTATTTTCTACATTGTAGAATAATAGTGAAGACATCAAAACTATGAAATAACACATGGAATTATGTAGTAACCAAAAAAGTTTTAAACAAATCAAAATATATTTTTATTTGAGATTCTTCAAATAGCTCCCTTTGCCTTGATGACAGTTTTGCAAACTCTTGGCATTCTCTCAACCAGGTTCATGAGGTAGACACCTGGAATGCATTTCAATTTACAGGTGTGCCTTCTTAAAAGTTAATTTTGTGGAAATTATTTCCTTCTTAATATGTTTGAGCCAATCAGTTGTGTTGTGACAAGGTAGGGTTGGTATACAGAAGATTGCCCTATTTGGTAAAAGACCAAGTCCATATTATGGCAAGAACAGCTCAAATAAGCAAAGAGAAATGACAGTCCATCATTACTTTAAGACATGAAGGTACATTAATACAGAACATTTCAAGAGTTTTGAAAGTTTCTTTAAGTGCAGTCGCAAAAACCATCAAGCGCTATGATGAAACTGGCTCTCATGAGGACCGCCACAGGACAGGAAGACCCAGAGCTACCTCTGCTGCAGAGGATAAGTTCATTAGAGTTACCAGCCTCAGAAATTGCAGCCCAAATAAATGCTTCACAGACACATCTCAACATCAACTGTTCAGAGGAGACTGTGTGAATCAGGCCTTCATGGTTGAATTGCTGCAAAGAAACCACTACTAAAGGACACCAATAATAAGAAGAGACTTGCTTGGGCCAAGAAACACAAGCAATGGACATTAGACCGGTGGAAATGTGTCCTTTGGTCTGGAGTCCAAATTGGAGATTTTTGGTTTCAACCGCCGGGTCTTTGTGAGACAAGTGTGGGTGAACGTATGATCTCAGAGTGAGTATTTTTGTGCTTGATACACTGCATCATAGTCTCCTGAGCACCATCAACAGACCGTGAAAATAAAGTAAAAACGTTACAATGACGATGCGGTTTAGACGCTATGTCTGTATTTCATATCACTCAGTATTTAATATGTGCACCGTATTAGATGAAGAGGAGAAAAATAAGCTAATAATCTCTGTTTAGTGATCTTTTTTTGGAGCTACATTTGGCCATTCTCTCAGCTCTCACATGCCCTGGAATCAGACAAGCCCCTCACCTGTATCCTTACATCTTATTCCCTAATCTAACAAGGTGCCATAGGATCCTCTATCATCAAGTCATCTCTGAGGAAGTGAAGCTGGCCCTGGGGGATCATCAGAAGGGAGGCCAGCCAGGGTTCAGGTCTGAGGGGTCGGGGAGAGAGAGCAGGGGCGGACGGGCCTGCTGCAGCCAGCTGTGCTGCACAGAGAGTCATGGAAACTCCCAAACACAGGCACAGGAAGGCTGGGGCTATGGCTGGGGCAGACCCCATGGGAGATACAGTAGGCTGAAGAGGGCCTCCTCCGTCCTCACCCTGTAGATTGGGCTGAGGAAAACACAGACTCCTCCACAGAGATGAGCTCAATGTGTTGACAGGGGAGATAAGGGGGGACAAGGGATGACACATATCCCAGCTTCCCAGGTGTGCTCGTCATTGTGAGAGAATCCAAATAAACCCTCATCAGTCAGGTAACAGGTTATGGTGTGACTGAGTAATTAGGAAAGACAGTGTGGTGGTGATGAGTGTGCATTAGTCAACCCCTACAGCAGCAGAACCAACTTGACTCACTGTATCTGGGTTACGTCCCCAGACTGAAGAACCTGACAGACTCTATTCACTGATTTCTTTTTCTGTTGAATCGCTGCTCTACATGCAAATGTCCTTCACTACTGTGCTCGCAACCAGAAGAATCCACAAGACGGCTTCATTATTGCAGTGCGTGACGTGATCAACTGGGTGGCAACACTGGCATCACTGGTAGGCTTACATCATCTTCCTGGCACAAGGCAATGCCAAGCACAACCACTGACAACTGGCCAATGGATGGAAGAGTTGGCATGGATCTGAAGTGTAGCACAGGCAGCAGACAAGAACAGGAGAGTAAACTAACGGGAAGGACAAGCAGAATTTCAGGATGACGTCATTACCAATTTCAATTGTTGTGACACAAAGATCTTAAAACACAACAGAACAGTTCAACTACAGAACGTTCCTGTGCTGTAGCACTTGGACGACTTCACTACTTCAGAGTGCTTTAACAAGAACAGCCAAGGCACACACTCCCTTACAGCAAGTAAGGGACCATGGTGGTCCCTCGAAACTGGAAATGTCAAACCTTCTGTCCAAGGGTAGCAGTGTGCTTCAAGTTTCAAGTACAAAGTGCACTCGGAGTGATCCAAGTGTTCTCCCTGTCAGTTATCATTAGTCATTCCTGGATCCACCTCCTCCCATAGGGCCAGGCAAGTCCAAGTCACAGAGCTGTTCAAAAAGCACACCCTCATTTCTTGGAAACTCCGTTACAGAGTGAGTTGGGCCCAAGGTATGTGATGGAGGTGGTGGTGTGGACTGTTGGTTGAGACTGTCCAGATATTACTGTGTATGACTCTGTGTGCTCTTCCATGCAGGGGAACAGTCTACTTGAGTTTACCGCGTGATACACTAATAGGGCAGGGTTTCCCAACTGGAAATGTCAAACCTTCTGTCCAAGGGTAGCAGTGTGCTTCAAGTTTCAAGTTGGGTGATTTTCTTTGGGTTAGGGTTTGGGTTAACCCTAACCCCCCAGGTTTACTAAGCACAAAAGTTGTTTTTGCTGTTGGACATAAAAGACTGTAAAAACACCAGCAAATCAGCTCCAAGTGATCTTCATTATGGAAATCTGTTCCAAAGTATTCCCACGCACAATAGAGCGTAATACAGTACCCTCTGAAATTATTAGGATAGCACTAATAATCCAGATATATCCAAATCCAGCACTTTGGATTTGAAATGATACAAAGACTAAAGTGCAAACTGTCAGCTTTAATTTGAGGGTATTTTTATCCATATTGGGTAAACAGTTATGATAGCACTTTTTGTACACAGTCCCCCCCATTTTAGGGGACCAAAAGTATTGGGACAAATTCACTTATTTTTGTATTAAGGTAGTCAAAAGTTTAGTATTTGGTCCCATATTCATAGCACGTAATGACTACATCAAGCTTGTGACTCTACACACTTTTTGGATGCATTTGCTGTTTGTTTCGGTTGTGGGTTGTGTTTCAGAGTATTTTGTGCCCAATAGAAATGAATGGTAAATAACGTATCGTGTCATTGGAGTCACTTTTATTGTAAATAAGAATAGAATATGTGTCTAAACACTTCTACATTAATGTTGATGCTACCATGAATACGGATAGTCCTGAAGGTATTGTGAATAATGATGAGTGAGAAAGTTACAGAGGCACAAATATCATCCCCCTGCAAAAATGCTAACCTCCCCTGTTATTGTAATGGTGAGAGGTTAGCATGTCTTAGGGGTATGATATTTCTGCGTCTGGAACTTTCTCACTCAACTTATTCACGATAGTGTAACTCATGGTCATTGTATCATTTTTGTTTGGGCTTCTTGCGGTCAATTTGCAGTCTACAAATGATTTGTAATTATGTTCCGGCCCCCCGACCATCCCCTCAAGAAAAAATTGTCCCGTGACTGAATCTAGTTGATGATCCCTGCACTAGGGTCTGACGGCTTGCTGTGCCAAAGATAAGGTCGGAGAAGGCAGGCCGCCCTATTTAAAAATGTGCTCTCAACTGTAACAGTCCTGGGATAGTAACTATAGTTGTCCCTCTCCAATCCTTGTGTCTGTCTGGCCATTCAGTCTTTTAAAGAGATAGTGTGTGTAGGAATCTAACACTATGGACAGTCTGACAGTAGAGACCTGTACTAATGGGCTCTATTTGAAAACTGAAGAACAAAGATTTCTCTTGAGGATTTTGCAATAATGGACTTTGTGGGTGTACATCAGAACGCCCACTTCCTAGCAAAAAGGCGAGGAAAAGTGCTGAATGTGGTATATGTTATTTTTAGTCCTGCACTCAAGATTCCTGTCGAATAAGAACAAGACTGACAATAGTTCCACTAACTGTCCACTTGACAACCATTAAAAAAATGAAGCCTATATTTCATCTGTTTTGAGTGGCAGGATCTGAATTGGACTAGAGATTCTGACTTGTTGTGTAAACTCTGTGTTATGAGATATTACACAGGTCAGGATCTGAATTGGACTAGAGATTCTGACTTGTTGTGTAAACTTTGTGTTATGAGATATTACACAGGTCAGGATCCGAATTGGACTAGAGATTCTGACTTGTTGTGTAAACTCTGTGTTATGAGATATTACACAGGATCTGCACTATCCACATGCCAACAGCTATAGAACAATATGTTCCTATGGACCCCTTCTTATTATCTGTGAAAAAGACAAACACCCTTATAGTTTCTGTCTACAGACACAGAGCTGGAAGATCAAAATACACAGAGCAGTTCCTCCTCCTTGGAGCTCTAGTCTGCTTGGTGGGAGCACCCACAACATTCCCATAGTCCTGAGAATGGCGAGTGCCGCCGGGTTAACCAGTCTCAGACCAGACGCCACCCCATTGAGAACAACAACCAATGGAATCCATAAAAACCCCAGCAGCAAGGATCATGCCCTACATTTCATCTCATCAGACTAAGCCCCACCTAAAATCAGCTTTAAACAAATAATAACATTAAAAAATCTATATTAATCCCTATATTCAGTTAAAGGAAGTTCACATTCTGCCCTGTAGTCATAACAGGAAACATCGGTAATTGAGTTTCTTGGGATTCCTGACTGTGGATCCCAACATAGGCCATGGCTGAGTTTTGATAGATGAGGTGCTAACATAGGGACTAAGAGAGAGAGAGGAGCAGGCAGAATGGCTTGCTGGCAGACAGAGCCTTGGAGACCAGAGGTAGACCTGAAATAGCATTACATCACATCTGACTGAGTTTGCAGTCCCGTCTGTTGGCCGGGCCTCTGCAGCACAGGCCCTACGTGCAGCACAGACCCCACGTGCAGCACAGGCCCTACGTGCAGCACAGGCCCTACGTGCAGCACAGGCCCTACGTGCAGCACAGGCCCTACGTGCAGCACAGGCCCTACGTGCAGCACAGGCCCTACGTGCAGCACAGGCCCTACGTGCAGCACAGGCCCTACGTGCAGCACAGGCCCTACGTGCAGCACAGGCCCTACGTGCCACCTCCAAGATGTAATGGGAGGGTTACAGTTAGCTGCTTCACGGCTGCTTTCCTGGGACTCACATAATCAAGGCCTGAACACTGACAGGAAACTCACAGACCAAAGCAATGTTCCATTTATTCATACACGGCCAAACTCAAGACACCCGAGGGAGGATGACTGTGAATACAAACAAGTAGCCTCAATGGCCACGCCAACTCCTCACACGACACAAAATGGTGGGGGATTGGTTTTGATGAGGTTTTTTCATTGTGACTGTTGGGAACTAATGTGAAGGTTTGTGTTTTCACTTGCATGTATAGATAGGCATTCAGTGTCTGACAGCGTGAGGAAAACATCTTCCTGTTCACAAGTATTCCACATAAAGCGTAATCCCCACGGCGTATTCTCCACGGTTCATAGATTGACGCGACAAATCATTTTTGCAACGTCTGAAAAGAGTGGTCTGTTTTTGCTTATCAACCATTCCTGAGGCCTTGACACAATCTGACACAAACTCCAGGCCGACTACAAGCACATCAAAGTTATTGACGGTCGTGGTTGAGCAAGCACCAATGGGGCCCAGATCAAAGAGAGCGCAGAGGCAGTAAATTGTTCTTCTCTCGCCATTATTCTTCAGTGAAACTATACCTGCCATGCTTGTAAAGCACCGTCTATCTGTCTGCCGTAGTGGGAACACTCTTAACTGATCTGCTGAGCAAAAACACCCCGCTTATTGTTACTAAAGCTGCTCACCAAGTTGGTTGACATGTTTAACTGCAAGACAAGAGATACTGTTGCTTTGCCCTATATTTTACAACTGCAAGCACGGTTCCACAAACAGAGGAATCCTCATTTGAGATATGGATACACATACATAACTCAGATTGTTGGGTGTGTGATTCACGTGAGAGTTCCGTGTTAGGATTTAGCCCACACTAATGCTACAATTAACCCAAAAGGGTAAAGCATTTTCAACCACAGATATGCCTGTGGTTGAAAATGTCTTCTCTTCAACAATTGATATTACTTTGATTAATACTAACACTATAATTACTAATAAGAGAGCAATAATAATGAGCTATTACATCATCCCAATGGCATTATAGCACACCATAGTCATCACTACATGATTATAATCTCTGGGTTTCACATGATGTAGCAAGACCTTTTGAAGCCGCAGCAGGCAGCCTGGGTTGATTTAGAGAAGCATGTGCTCAGCACACACACACACACACACACACACACACACACACACACACACACACACACACACACACACACACACACACACACACACACACACACACACACACACACACACACACACACACAAAGAGAACAAGACAGAGAAACAGAGAGAGAGAGAGACAGAGAGAGAGAGAGAGAGAACAGTACAGAGACTAGGGTAAATACCTGAAGGCCATGGGCAAGAACAATGTAGTTTCATAACAAGACAGAATGGTCTTATAGACTAGATGTAACATAGTAAACGTATGATATGTTATGTTTGGTATGATTACATAAGATAGAAGTTGCTTAAGGCAAAAACAAAAGGAGGGTGGTTGGTCGGCGATAGGTAGGTGGGCCCAAAGGTTGCGTGTCGGTAACATATTTGTAACATATTGCACGTTTTGCAAATTCGTAAAATATTGTACGAAATGGATGATGGACATCCACAAATGAAAACATACCATACGAAATGTAACATATCATACTAAATAGAGTGTCTTGGGTTTACGTACAGAATCATACGAAATGCTCTGAGACCATGTTAATCAAGAAGATCATTCCAGGAAATATGGAACTGCTTCTTTTTTTTTCGTACCAAGGGGCTGCATCATCTCATCGACTGGACGGAGCAGCAGAGGATCTGCCATGACACATCCACATCTGAAGACTGGTCAGCTTTTCATCATGATCATCATGAGGTGATTAGAACAAACACCTACACAGAACACAACCTCATGGCTGCCTTAGAAGGCCTTACATATAATAGAGATGCATGTATGCTACCATGCTAGTGTCCCTCCCCTAAAGATAAAAACAAAAAACAAGACCGAAACAAGTCTGGCACCGTCTGGTGGGTTCAAAACAGGACTCCTGAGGGTGAACCCGGTTCAACCCAGTAACCCAAGTGAAAACAACACCACATGGAGAGAGAGTGAGTGTTGCACACTTAGCAAGACTGACTGATAGATAGACAGATACTGCACCATGACTCATGTGGGCATGACTACAGTCCAGTGTGCCCCCTCAGCAGCTCCCTGCTACACCCACATACCAACCAACCAACACAGGCCTGGCTAGCCCATTCCCACCTGCTCCCTTCAATGCCAGCTCCAGAACCCCTCGGTTTCTCCATGGAATACGCTCTCACAAAATGCCACACACCTTCCTCCACACATGCCTCACGCTGTACACACACACACACACACACACACACACACACACACACACACACACACACACACACACACAGGCACCCCCCCCCCCCCACCGTCACTATCACACATGATGGCCCTGCCTGCTGTATCTGTGTCATGACATCAGTCCTCATGATGATCCTCTGGATGGCCATGTGCTGCCTGCCTGGCCTGCTGCTCCTCTCACTTTGCCAAAATAACTCAGCACATCTGAATACATCTCTCATTCCTGTTGCAGACAGGGGGCTATTGTAGTGTCCATTGATCTGGTAGCACAGTGGAGGCAGACGCCTATGCTATGTTGTGGAGTCTAAACAGTGGCATTGCATTCATGACATGTATGAAAATGTTAACAAGCAATCAATTACCTAATAATAACTATCAATAGTTCATAACAGAATATTGATAATGGTCGTCATGAACAATCGTTGGAGTACAAGGTGAAAGAGTACAGCCATAATAATTGTATTCCAATGATTTAGCTTAGAAAACACCTGAAACCACTTATTCCAGGAGAAACATTATCAGAGGAGAACTGTTACATTCATCACCTGACAAAAGACCTAAGGTGTAAGCCTGCGTAATAGCAGTCATATTATGTAGTAATGCCTTGCTATGTGCTCCTTTACAGACCGGGCGTGCTACTATGCTACAAATGAACATGCAGGACTGTCGTGAAGCCTATAGGCGCTCACGGAAATGACAAACATTTATAGAATAGAGGCACTGGTATTGAGGTGATGACAAGCTGTCATTCACAATCACAAATATGCAAAACGAATGACAGGTATTATATTGTATAGCGATACACGTAGATCTTTCCAACCTACAGCACAAATGCATGTGAACCAGGACATTCAAAACAGGTTCCAATATCAAATAGTACAATTCGTTCGATACATTCCCTTTGGATCGTGTGAGTAGGCTATCGATCCCGGTGTAGGCTATCGATCATACAACTGTGCGCACACGAGACAGAGGGACAGATCGCTTATTCAGGATCGTCTTCTTAACATTCTATTTCTGATGTTTTAAATCCTATATAGCCTAGCACTCTAAACCCAGCCTATTCATGTAGTATACAAATAAACTTACCCTTATCAAAATCAAATCCTATGTTTCCCGTTGCGGAGAAAAAATCTGGTTGTAAAGATTTCAGATCCCAGTTACTGAAATGTGATGTCACTTCATTCTGAGAAGGAAAAATAATTATTTATTTCGAGTCAAACAAGAGTCCATTTCTATATCCTGGAACTAGTGACAAAACGTTAAGACATTCCCAGATATGTCTATTGGGCTCCTATTTTCACGGGCAGTGTCCAGCGCATTCCCACACCACAAGGCTCAACAAGGGTAAGTTTTCTTCCACCGGTAATTCAGTTTCACCGACCGAGAACCCCGCCCTTGAGCATAGGACAAGACCGTCAAACCCACCAGCCAATCGGTTTACATGGGCAGCCACTGCCGCGCTCGGCGCTAACCGGCTGACGGGCGTGCTAAGAAGAGATCAGGTTAAAAATATTAAAGAGACAGGATCGTAACAAATCATGTACGCTCTCATTTGGCACTACCCAGACATTGGCCCATCCAGAGAAATCATATGACATGACATCATAGGACATACCTGACCAGCCGTGATCAATAAATAGTTTAATCATGTGTCAACTGTAACTGAGGGTTATTAGCACACTTAGTATTACACCCCTCTTCATACCTTTGTAGGCTACTGATTTTGTAGTTAAAGTAAGGCCATGATCATTTCAACAGATCTGTTCAATATCTGTTCTTTATATCCCAGTCATAACAACTTTATTTATAAAGCATGTTTCAAGCATTAATCAAACTGAAACAAAACAACGGTCCTAACATGTTAATGAATAACAGATGTGGACAGAATGACTCTGCATAGACATGGATGGTCCCGTGTCTCAAGGGTCGCTGTTGTGAGAGCAGTCATGTGATACTGTTTCACATCACATCCTTTTAGATAACTGAACCTAGAAGCTTGACTTAACTCAAACCCCATCCTGTCTGTGTTTGGTAAATTCCATGGACAAGTGGCTAGACACCTCTAAAAATAGATACATAAATGACTATCTTAGGCAGCCTGTCCTATAATAAACTACTGTAGCCTAATGAATTCCCAAGATAATTGTATAGAATAACATCTGTGCTGTCGACTGTGTAAGGTTCTAAAGTATTCTATCACTTGGGTTTTAGTTAGGCATTGATGGGCATATGAACAGGCGCTACATATGAGCATATGAGCATGTCTTCATGATTACTCACTCTACTCTCCAAGCCTCATGTGCCTTCCTTTCCCAACCCACGGACCCTGTTCCCATACGCCAGCCATTTCCTCCTGAGAGAGACACATGAAAAGCAGAAAAACACACACGTTTGTTTGACTAAAGTGGTCTTGTTCTTTCATATTTTTACAGCCCTGATTCAAATCAAATCAAATTGTATTTGTCAAATGCGCCAAATACAACAGGTGTAGACCTTACAGTGAAATGCTTACTTACAAGCCCTTAACCAACAATGTAGTTAAAAAAAAAAAAGAGTTAAGAAAATATTTACTAAATAAACTAAAGTAAAAAAATAAAAGAGCAACAATAAAATAACAATAACGAGGCTATATACAGGGGGTACCGAGTCAATGTGCGGGGGTACAGGTTAGTCGAGGTAATTGGGGTAATATCTACATGTAGGTAGGGGTAAAGTGACTATGCATAGATAATAAACAGCGAGTAGCAGCAGCATAAAAAGGGGGGGGTCAATGCAAATAATCCAAGTAGCCATTTGATTAGATGTTCAGCAGTCTTATGGCTAGAATCTGTTACAAAGCCTTTTGGACCTAGGCTTGGCGCTCTGGTACCACTTGCCATGCGGTAGCAGAGAGAACAGTCTATGACTAGGGTGGCTGGAGTCTTTGGTGATTTTTAGTGCCTTTCTCTGACACCGCCTGATGTAGAGGTCCTGGATGGCAGGAGGCTTGGCTCCAGTCATGTACTGGGCCGTACGCATAACCCTCTGTAGCGAATTGAGGCCGGAGACCGAGCAGTTGCCATACCAGGCAGTGATGCAACCAGTCAGGATGCTCTCGAAGGTGTAGCTGTATAACCTTTTGAGGATCTGCTGACCCATGCCAAATCTTTTCAGTCTCCTGAGGGGAAATAGGTTTTGTCGTACCCTCTTCACGAATGTCTTGGTGTGTTTGGACCATGATAGTTTGTTGGTGATGTGGACAACAAGGAACTTGAAGCTCTCAACCTGCTCCACTGCAGCCCCGTCGATGAGAATGGGGAAGTGCTCGGCCCTCCTTTTCCTGTAGTACAAGATCATGTCCTTTGTCTTGATCACGTTGAGGAAGAGGTTGTTGCACTGGCACCACACTGCCATGTCTTTGACCTCCTCCCTATAGGCTGTCTCGTGAATGCATTTGTTTATAGAGATACTTCCATTTTCCTCCAAGAGTGGCTGAAACTCTTATGTAGACCCAAACTCTTTTAAGCCGCCATGTGTTTTCCCTGTTTCCAGGTCGGATTTGTTTTTCATGTCAGCTATTAACAATCTGTAGCAGACAATCACCTACAATTACAGTGTGGATCAAATTAACAATTTGATATTCAAAGTACTCTGTGTTCTTTAATTCAATCCAAGGGAGGTTTTTGTCCTGGAATAGTTGTTTGGAGCTTCTAAGTGCTCCTCAGAGAACGAAGTATTTTGGTTCTAATGTAAAGACCATTCAATTCCATGTTCTCAGTGAAAGCTCATATCCACTCTGGGCATTTAGAGTAGGGAGTCTGATACGGGGGCAGGAGGTTCCAGAGATAATGACAGCCCTAGCGGGTTTCTCTAGATTGTGACTGCTGGGTACAGTAGCCCCAGGTTCCTCTCCTGGCAGTGGTTACCTCAGCCCGGGATTCCCTCCCTCATGGCTTTCTGGCTCCACTTCTCCATCCAAACACTCTCTCTTGACCAGAGAGTCTGGAAGCCCTGAGGCTGTCCCTGGCTGAAGTCGACACTTATTCATGAAAAGCAACAGGTTGCCTAGCAGTGTCTTGCCTCCCCTGTAAAACACTCCTGACTCACTAGCTCCCAGAACTGACCACAAGACACACATGGCAGGTGTCACGTCAGGAGAGTGGCAATGAAACCTTGCAACACCTCGAAAGTGGCACGACTACTGAACATTTTTGCCATTTTCCGCCTATAAAGAAAAATGTTTAGTCCTGAAGAAAATGTCAGAAACACAGAAACATACCGTATGCTTCTGAGCCTCTATTAGCATTGTGGCGGCAGGTAGCCTAGCGGTTAAGAGCGTTGGGCCAGACACCGAAAGGTCGCTGGTTCGAATCCTTGGAAAGATTTGCCGTTCTGCCCTTGATCAAGGAAGTTAACCCCCAACAATAACTACTCCCTGGGCGTGGATGACATGGACCTCGATTAAGACAGCCCACCACACCTCTCTGATTCAAAGGGGTTGGGTTAAATGCGGAAGACACATTTCAGTTGAATGCATTTAGTTGTGCAACTGACTAGGTATCCCCTTTCCCACTGCATATGTTCTGATATACCTTGTGAGTAAGTAAAATACAAACGGCAGAACTCTCTTCAATACATACATTAAAGGCCGGTGCGGTAGCGTAGGGAGTTTCTGATTGATATACCATAAAGTAGCTGTGATTAACGGTAAACTCTCACCGGGGTCGAGGAGAGGGGGAAGTGCGAAAGAGGTGAGGCCAGGCCAGGGCATAGGCAACTAGCGATTAGACAGCTGACGCCAGACCTCTAAGAGCACTCCAGCTCCCCTGAAGCTCCATCAATCACACACAGATAAAAGGGTTGAGCTGCAAAGGCCATGTTTAAGCAGAGGAACACTGTCAGACGGATAACACAACTATTTCCTCCCGTGTCAGCCAACCACAGATGTGGGGGAAGGACCATCATTTCTGAGGCTAAGCTAAAGCAACGAGAGAGAGAATAATTCCTGGGCTACGCAAGCAGTACAGTGAGGATATGGTTCATTCATGGGTTAAAGTCATTCTCATTCAGGTGGGGAAAACGGATACATACAGCAGGCTGGGGGAGTGGAGGCATCGGAGAGACAGGCAGGCTGACAGTCTTCAAAGCTCCATTGAGATATCATCCAGACAGCAGACTGATAGTTCCATCAGGGATCTGAAGCTTAACAAATAGACTGGGGAAAACAACAGCGAGTGAGACCATGTAATGCGTCAATGCATTAACATCAGCAGACTGACTGCATAATCTTATAGTGTACAGCTTTGAGATAATGAGGCTTTTTTCTACATTTCTTTAGGGTCTTGGGTGATTCACTGCAGTGCATTTTATACTCTATTTTAGAATAACTTCATCAATTCCATAAGAGTGAATGGATCTGGAAAGGGTATAATGTAAACTGACATATAAGAGCAGCTAGCATGAAGAGAGACTCTGCACACTGCTCTAACCCATCTGGACAAGAGGAATACTTATGTAAGAATGCTGTTCATTGATTACAGCTCAGCATTTAACACCATAGTAACCTCCAAACTCGTCATTAAGCTCGAGACCCTGGGTCTCGACCCCGCCCTGTGCAACTGGAACCTGGACTTTCTGACGGGCCGCCCCCAGGTGGTGAGGGTAGGAAACAACATCTCCACCCCGCTGATCCTCAACACTTGGGCCCCACAAGGGTGCGTTCTCAGCCCTCTCCTGTACTCCCTGTTCACCCATGACTGCGTGGCTATGCATGCCTCCAACTCAATCATCAAGTTTGCAGACTGGTGGTGGTAGGCTTGATTACCAACAATGACGAGACGGCCTACAGGGAGGAGGTGAGGGCTCTCAGAGTGTGGTGTCAGGAAAATAACCTCACACTCAACGTCAACAAAACAAAGGAGATGATCGTGGACTTCAGGAAACAGCAGAGGGAGCACCCCCCTATCCACATCGATGGGACAGTAGTGGAGAAGGTGGAAAGTTTTAAGTTCCTCGGCATACACATCACGGACAAACTGAAATGGTCCACCCCCCCATCCCCATCCCCATACAGCGTGGTGAAGAAGGCGCAACAGAAATTTGGCTTGTCACCGAAAACACTCACAAACTTTTACAGATGCACAATTGAGATCATCCTGTCGGGCTGTATCACTGCCTGGTACGGCAACTGCTCCGCCCACAACCGTAAGGCTCTCCAGAGGGTAGTGAGGTCTGCACAACGCATCACCGGGGGCAAACTACCTGCCCTCCAGAACACCTACACCACCTGATGTCACAGGAAGGCCAAAAAGATCATCAAGGACAACAACCACCCGAGCCACTGCCTGTTCACCCTGCTATCATCCAGAAGGCGAGGTCAGTACAGGTGCATCAAAGCTGAGACCGAGAGACTGAAAAACAGCTTCTATCTCAAGGCCATCAGACTGTTAAACAGCCATCACTAACATTGAGTGGCTGCTGCCAACATACTGACTCAATCTCTAGCCACTTTAATAATTAAAAATTGGATGTAAATAAATGTATCACTAGTCACTTTAAACAATGCCACTTTTTATAATGTTAATTAACATAACCTACATTACTCATCTGATATGTATATACTGTACTCTATACCATCTACTGCATCTTGCCTATGCCGCACGGCCATCGCTCATTCATATATTTATTTATATGTACATATTCTTATTCATTCCTTTACACTCGTGTGTATAAGGAAGTTGTTGTGAAATTGTTAGATTACTTGTTAGATATTACTGCACGGTCGGAACTCGAAGCACAAGCATTTCGCTTCACTCGCATTAACATCTGCTAACCAATAACATTTGATTTGATTTGAGGGTAGAGCCTGTCAAAATGACTTATTGACAATCTACTCTCAGTGGCTGTGATGTTCAATGTAAAGCCACAGCCTCTGCTCTATCAAGATCCAAAGTCATCTCACTTGTCAAATGTTTCACCCTCCATACACCCTGTAACCCATACACCAGCTGCCACTGAGACATCTCAACAACTACCCTATACAGTGATACTCTGCAAAGTTGACTTTTGTATATACAGTACCGGTCAAACGTTTGGACACGCCTACTCATTCCAGGGTTTTTCTTTATTTAACCATTTTCTACATTATAGAATAATAGTGAAAACATCAAAACTATGAAATAACACATATGGAATCATGTAGTAAGCAACAACAAAAAAATCTACAACTCCAAATATATTTTATATTTGAAATTCTTCATAATAGCCACCCTTTGCCTTGATGACAGCTTTGCACACGCTTGGCATTCTCTCAACCAGCTTCACGAGGTTGTCACCTGGAATGCATTTCAATTAACAGGTGTGCCTTGTTAAAAGTGAATTTGTGGAATTTCTTTCCTTCTTAATGTGTTTGAGCCAATCAGTTGTGTTGTGACATGGTAGAGGTGGCGTTTAGAAGATAGCCCTATTTGGTAAAAGACCAAGTCCATATTATGGCAAGAACAGCTCAAATTAGAAAAGTGAAAGGACAGTTCATCATTACTTTAAGACATGAAGGTCAGTCAATACGGAAAATTTCAACAACTTTGAAAGTTTCTTCAAGTACAGTAGCAAAAACCATCAAGCGTTATGATGAAACTGGCTCTCATGAGGACCGCCACAGGAAAGGAAGACGCAGAGTTACCTCTGCTGCAGAGGATAAGTTCATTAAGTTAATTAGTTAACTGCACCTCAGAATGCAGCCCAAATAAATGCTTCACAGAGTTCAAATAACAGACACATCTTAACATCAACTGTTCAGAAGAGACTGCGTGAATCACTACTAAAGGACACCAATAAGAAAAAGAGACTTGCTTGGGCCAAGAAACATGAGCAATGGACATTAGACTGGTGGAAATCTGTCCTTCGGTCTGATGAGTCCAAATTTTAGATTTTTGGTTCCAACCGCCTTGTCTTTGTGAGACGCAAGAGTAGGTGAACGGATGATCTCTGCATGTGTGGTTCCCACCTTGAAGCATGGAGGAGGTGTGATGGTGCTTTTCTGGTGACACTGTCAGTGATTTATATATAATTCAAGACACACTTAACCAACATGGCTACCACAGAATTCTGCAGCGATACGCCATCCCATCTGGTTTGCCCATAATGGGACTATCATTTGTTTTTCCACAGGACAATGACCCAAAACACACCTCCAGCCTGTGTAAGGGCTATTTGACCAAGAAGAATGATGGAGTCCTCATCAGATGACATGGCCGCCACAATCACCCGACCTCAAACCGATTGAGATGGTTTGGGATGAGTTGGACCGCAGAGTGAAGGAAAAGCAGCCAACAAGTGCTCTGCATTTGTGGGAACCCCTTCAAGACTGTTACTACATGATTCCATATGTGTTATTTCATAGATTTGATGTCTTCGCTATTATTCTACAATGTAGAAAATAGTAAAAATAAAGAAAAACCTTTGAATGAGTAGGTGTGTCCAAACTTTTGACTGGTACTTTATACTGTATATTGAATTCCAACCCAATGAAACCTCACATTCTCACAGTTTATAACACATTAATAATAGACATGAAGAATACAAACGAAGCAGCCGCAGGTTGCATTCAGATCAAACATCCAAACAAGGAGAAAACCATCCATCCCATTCTCACATTGAGCAGCTGGATAAGTAGAGCAGAGTGAGGCCTCTAAAAGAGTCATAGGGGTAAAATAAAGAACAAACAAAAAACAGTTTTGGCTGCAGGCACACAGAATGTGATGATTCCCTAGCCATGATCAGAGCATTAGCAGCCGAGTGTGGGCTGCAGACAGCCTTGCTTCCCCCGCCTGCCTGCCCGCCCGCCCGCCCGCCCGCCCGCCCGCCTGCCTGCCTGCCTGCACTAATGGCTGTTGTTTAACAGGAGGGCTGCAGATGTGACTGGAGACAAGGATGCTGTTATCAGGCTACACCAAGAAACTCAATGGTCAGTGGGAGAGGCCCCTTTGTGTGAAATCATCCTCCTTCTAAAACTATGACCTCGCTCGCTCAATCAATGACACATACAATTACTATTATCTGTGAGCAACAGATGCTTGTGTGTTTTGCTTATAATATTGTTTGAGAAGCTTGCGAGGTGATGTTAATATTTTGTCGTTATTGAGCACGGTAGGCAAATAAACCTGATTTAAGCCATATCTGCACATACAGTTAAGTTGTAAAACCACAACCACATGTTAAACAGTGACTAAGGGTCAGTATTATGCAGCTACAGTGACAGCATAGAGTCTTTAGTCATTTTATTTGTCTCTTTCAGCTCTTTCAACCTCTCGATTCCCACTCAGCCTCTTGACCGACGGAAAATACCTCCCACATCCCAGTTTCTGTATCTCTAGTTTGATCAGAATAGGCTGCTTTCTTGAGAACCACACAAAGTTCAGTGACTAAATGTGAGCAGGTTGGACAGATGTTTCTGATCAAGCGTGTCTCTGACAGTTAGGCGCAGCCAGCCAGGGCCCTCTCGGAGACTCTTGTTGAGCAGTAATCCTGCCTCTCCCTCCCACTGAGGATCTACGCCCACCTGACACCTCTGTTGCACCACACAAGAAAAGAGTCGCGTGAAACATTCATGATCATCTATTAAATATGAATCCCATCAAACAGAGAGGAGGCAGATGAAGATTAGGCTCTGCCGTCATCCAAAGGCCTCGCATATGGCTTCTTCTCATCAATTAGTAACAAGAGACCTCGGTGACTGGTTTTCATTAACAGGTGAAAGATCAACTCAAGACTGGATTGCTGATAAAGGTGATTGAGCGCTGTAGAGAACACCTGGGCTAGAATCCATGGAATGTTCTGAAGAAGAAGTCTGATGCCAACTGAAACAAACAGGTAGCTGTAGATAAGATTATGTGCCAAAATCACTTGGGTAGCCACAACTGCTTCTGTAGCTGACGAATAACAGCATGGAGAACCACTTCAAATGCAGAAAACAGACTATGATCCTAAGCAAACAGCATTTGTGAAAGACATACAACGTTTTTTTGGAAGTATGTCAACTATAGTTTAATTCAGTAAAACATGACACCGCCCTTTCAATGTAGAATCAATGTACCTATTTAATGGAGAGAAACCTAAATACATTACTGCTCAAGTGCTTGAGCAGAGGGAAGAGAATATTAAAGAATTCAATTAAATGTTTCTAGCATTTCTCTCTGAAGCACTGATTCACTCAGCTGCAGTTTTGTCCTCTGAAAAATGTAAGTCTATCCAACCAAGAAGAAGCAGCAAGCATGCCATTGACCTGCCACTGTAGCAAAATAAAGATTTTAAGCCACTACTAACTGAATGAAACCACCGATACTCTGAGATTTACAATATTCAAAGAGGCAGCACGCGAGAGCGAGACAGTGCGCACGAGAGAGAGAGAGAGGAGGGAAAACTAGAGTACAGTAGTGCAGGACTATGGAGCCTCTGATTAGTAACGCTTGGATCTGCTTGTCAGCTGACAGAGATATCAGGTTAAATTTAGCAAAAGTTCAGTGAGGCGAGCAGAAGAGGCAGTGTCAGAAAACACTGTGTTCTAAAGTTGTGGCTACTTGCTTTAAAACTTCATGTTTGGGTTTAGTTATGATTTATTTACATTGTGTGGTACTGCAGCAGCTATTTTCATCATAGTTCCTTTGAGTCTAACATTGGACTCAGGTCTGTGTACTGTTAGTTGTCAGCTCTCTGCTCTTCTAAATGGGTTATTGCTGTGCTTAATTCATGGTGTTTGTCCTTAAAGAGTAACGTGAGGGATGATGAGCTGCTGTGGAGAGAGTTAATACACTGAACAAAAATATAAATGCAACAATTTAAAATATTTCATGTAAGGAAATCAGTCAATTAAAATAAATGCATTAGGCCCTAATCTTTGGATTTCACATGAATTGGAATAGAGATATGCATCTGTTGGTCACAGATACCATTTTTTTTAAAGGTAGGGGAGTGCATCAGAAAACCACCATGTAGCCAATGGCCTCTGCATAAAAACAAAAACAAACGAGTTAACCTCCTTCGCATAGAGTTGATCAGGCTATTGATTGTGGCCTGTGTAATGTTGTAACAGTCCTCTTCAATGGCTGTGCGAAGTTGCTGGTTATTGGCAGGAACTGGAACACACATTGATCCAGAGCATCCCAAACATGCTTCATGTGTGAGGATGCAGGCCATGAAAGAACTGGGAGATTTCCAGCTTCGAGGAATTGTGTACAGATCCTTGCGACATGGGGCTGTGTATTATCATGCTGAAACATGAGGTGATGGAGGCGGATGAATGGCACAACAATGGGCCTCGGGATCTCATCACGGAATCTCTGTGCATTCAAATTGCCATCGATAAAATGCAATAGTGTTCATTGTCCGTAGCTTATGCCTGCCCATACCATAACCCCACTGTCACCATGGGGTACTCTGTTCACAACGTTGACATCAGCAAACCACTCACCCACACAACACCATCTGCCTAGTACAGTTTAAACCAGGATACATCTGTGAAGAGCACACTTCTCCAGCGTGTCAGTGGACATCGAAGGTGAGCATTTGCCCACTGAAGTCAGTTACAGTCAGGTCAAGACCCTGGTGAGGACAACGAGCATGCAGATGAGCTTCCCTGAGACGGCTAGTGCAGCAATTCTTCAGTTGTACAAACCCAGCTGAAGAATGTGTACAAACTGCACATTTTAGTGGCCTTTCATTGTCCCCAGCACAAGTTGCACCTGTGTAATGATCATGTTGTTTAATCAGCTTTTTGATATGCCACACCTGTCAGGTGGATATATTATCTTGGCAAAGGAGAAATGCTCACTAAAAGGGATGTAAACAAGTTTCTGCCCAAATTTGTGATAAATAAGCTTTTTGTGCGTATGGAAAATGTCTGAGCTCAACATCACTTTACATGTTGTATTTATATTTTTGCTCAGTGTAGTATGAAGATAGTATACATTTGGCATATGGGGAAGCCTAATGAAAAGCATGCAGGATTTAATACTCCCAAACAGTATGGCTTTGCTCCTTCTCCTTGGTGTGGTACACTGAGCACACTAAGCCAAGCAGGTGCTCCACTGAAACATGAGAGGGTTGCCATCTGTCTGTTTAAAACATTTAATAGGTAAATCATTACATATCGCACCATGTGAAAGCACAGTTAATATGTTGTCTTACAGAGATGCCTGCATCGACAGCTTCAGGGGATTTCTATGAGCGCAATACATCTTCCAAACACCTTTTACAAACTGCAAGCAAATTATTTCCTAAATGCTGTGTCAGAAGTCACTGGTGGGTCAGAGTGAATTCCTCCTGGGTCATGTTCAGTAGGGAACACCGTAGCAAAACCTTTTTCAATGGAAAACAAAAATGTATTTGTATTCTGTATTCTTAATGGACTAGAATACAACCCTCATGTTATGGCTTTATGATTGGTTAGTGGCTTAAAATATGCTTGAGTAAATCCAAAGTATACTGAACAAAAATATAAACGCAACATGTAAAGTGTTGGTCCCATGTTTCATGAGCTGAAATAAAAGACCCCATCCCATCCCATGTGTTTAAATCCCTGGTAGTGAGCATTTCTCCTTTGCCAAGATAATCCATCCACCTGACAGGTGTGGCATATCTAGAAGCTGATTAAACATCATGATCATTACACAGGTGAACCTTGTGAAGGGGAATATTTTTGTGCATACAGTATGGAACATTTCTGGGATCTTTTATTTCAGCTCATGAAACATGGGACCTGCACTTTACATGTTGCATTTATATGTCTGTTCAGTGCAATTAGGGGGCTATAAGTCACAGTGCTATCAGATATTTAGACAGCCTGTGCTGCCTTGCGCTGGCTGATGCATTCTGGTTGTTGTACGGAGACCAACCATCTGTGCATCACAGACAGGTCATTGGCGTCCCTGCAAAGAAGCATCGTCATAGCTATGCTCATCTCAGAGATGAAAGAAGGCCAGAATTCAAAAGGACAGCCAAGCTCTACCCGCCACTACCCACCCAGCCCATTTAACTCATCAGTGGCACTGCCAAGCTGCCAGGCCCGGCCCAGAGCCCATCCACACTGCTGACAGTCCCAGGAAACACAGATAACCTAGCCAACAGATAGAGCCAGAGCATGGCAACGATGGCCTCAGCCAGACTATCAGATCAGATATATGACAGAGTCATCCAACCATCCCTGGCCTCTACTACCTGAGCTGCCCTGGGGGTTTGTGTCTGGCGTCCACCTCGGCTCACCATCAGTCAGTCACAGACTTGTCGCCAATAGGAATTAAAGGACACCTGGTTTCCACATTGGCCACACATGATCTTCCAATAACTTCAACATGCTGCCCTCAAGGCATAGAAGTGTTTGATTTGCAATGTTGATGTACTCAAAGTACTAAAGTAAGGCAAGGATTTGAAGTACTCATAAATGGTTGCGCTCTCTGTTATTTTTGGATAATGACCAGCTACCCTTTTCTCTATCGCCACATAAAAAAGTAGAGCATTTCCATGTAAAAGAAAAACAAAAAAACTATGAGCACTAATATGTGAAGTTCATATTAGCATATCAAATTTGGTGTCAAATGAAAGCTAAGAGTCTGTGTTTTAGAAATTAAGGCATACAGTGCATTCGGAAAGTATTCAGACCCCTTCCCTATATTTCCACATTTTTTTACGTTACAACCTTATTCTAAAATGGATTAAATAAAAAATGTTCCTCATCAATATACACACAATACCCCATAATGACAAAGCGAAAACAGGTTAAGAATTGTTTGCAAATGTATAAAAAAATATATAAAACAGAAATACCTTATTTACATACGTATTCAGATCCCTTGCTATGAGACTCGAAATTGAGCTCAGGTGCATCCTGTTTCCATTGATCATCCTTGAGATGTTTCTACAACTTGATTGGAGTCCACCTGTGGTAAATTCAATTGATTGGACATGATTTGCACACACCTGTCTTTATAAGGTCCCACAGTTGACAGTGCATGTCAGAGCAAAAACCAAGTCATGAGGTCAAAGGAATTGTCTGTAGAACTCCGAGACAGGATTGTGTCGAGGCACAGATCTGGGGAATGGTGCCAAAATGGAAGAAGTTTAGGAACACCAAGACTCTTCCTATAGCTGGCCACCTGGCCAAACTGAGCAATCGGGGGAGAAGGGCCTTGGTCAGGGAGGTGACCAAGAACCCGATGGTCACCCTGACAGAGCTCCAGAGTTCCTCTGTGGAGATGGGAGAACCTTCCAGAAGGACAACCATCTCTGCAGCATTCCACCAATCAGGCCTTTATGGTTGAGTGGCCAGACGGAAGCCACTCCTCGGTAAAAGGCACATGACAGCACGCTTGGAGTTTTTCAAAAGGCACCTAAAGGACTCTCAGACCATGAGAAAATACTTTCTGGTCTGATGAAACCAAGATTGAACTCTTTGGCCTGAATGCAAAAACGTCACATCTGGAGGAAACCTGGCACCATCAAGCATTGTGGTAGAGCGTCATGCTGTGGGGCTGTTTTTCAGCGGCAGTGACTGCGAGACTAGTCAGGATTGAGGGAAAGATGAACAGAGCAAAGTACAGAGAGATCCTTGATGAAAACCTGCTCCGGAGTGCTCAGGACCTCAGACTGGGGAGAAGGTTCACCTTCCAACAGGACAACGACCCTAAGCACACAGCCAAGACAACGCAGTAGTGGTTTCGGGTCAAGTCTCAGAATGTCCTTGAGTGGCCCAGCCAGAGTCCAGACTTGAACCCGATCGAACATCTCTGGAGAGACCTGAAAATAGCTATACAGCAACGCTCCCCATCCAACCTGACAGAGCTTGATAGGATCTGCAGAGAAGAATGGGTGTGCCAAGCTTATAGCGTCATACCCAAGAAGACTCAAGGCTGTAATGGGTAATGGGTCTGAATACTTATGTAAATGTCATATTTCAGTTTTTATTTTTAATAGATTTGCAGAAATGTCTAAAAACCTGTTTTTGCTTTGTCATTACGGGGTATTGTGTGTAGATTTCTGAGGGGGAAAAACGATTTAATCCATTTTAGAATAAGGCTGTAACGTAACAAAAATTTGAAAAAGTCAAGGGGTCCGATTACTTTTTGAATGCACTTTATATACATTTTTCAACCATTTTCATTCTACGAATTAGGAATAAGCAAAGGCTTTGATTTCTGGTCAAAGGGGTCTAAGGAAACATCTGGCAGAACAAGTCTTAAAAGGTATCAGAAGTACATTAAAACACAATAATGTTGAAGACCCCTGCCATCATTCTCTAACCAGATGTTAATCAACTTAATTTACTGTAGTTCAAAAACAAAAGTTGTTTCATCATAGCTGACACCCTATTCTTTCTGCAGACATCTTTGAATCTTAATTCAGAGTAAACATTTAACAGGGAGTTTGGAAAACGTCACATAAACTGAGGGGAATTTTACCGTCATTCTGTTACCAAACTTTACATCTAAACGTTTGAGTAAGTCTGTTTTTGTTCAATTTTCAGTGGAAATTGTTAAAACTAGTCCTTGTGCATAGAGTTGTATGGTTTGTTTAACTTTGCAATCAATGGTTTTTGTTTGGCGTACTATTAAAGTGAATAATCGAAATCGCATTCTGTTATTCCATTACCGTGGAATTGCCCAGTATACATTCCCAAATTATTGAGAGATAATAAAATCAAAGTTCTTGATAACGATGTTATCTTCAATAAAACCAATCAGATCTCCACATATCTTCTAACTCTGGACCATTGGACCATTAATTCTTGGACCGACTCTCTTCTCTGTATACATCAATGATGTCGCTCTTGCTGCTGGTGAGTCTCTGATCCATCTCTACACAGATGACACCATTCTGTATAGTTCTGGCCCTTCTTTGGACACTGTGTTAACAACCCTCCAGACAAGCTTCAATGCCATACAACTCTCCTTCCGGGGCCTCCAACTGCTCTTAAATACAAGTACAACTACATGCATGCTATTCAACCGATCGCTGCCTGCACCTGCCCGCCCGTCCAGCATCACTACTCTGGACGGTTCTGACTTAGAATATGTGGACAACTACAAATACCTAGGTGTCTGGTTAGACTGTAAACTCTCCTTCCAGACTCACATCAAACATCTCCAATCCAAAGTTAAATCTAGAATTGGCTTCCTATTCCGCAACAAAGCATTCTTCACTCATGCTGCCAAACATACCCTTGTAAAACTGACCATCCTATCAATCCTCGACTTCGGCGATGTCATTTACAAAATAGCCTCCAATACCCTACTCAACAAATTGGATGCAGTCTATCACAGTGCCATCCGTTTTGTCACCAAAGCCCCATATACTACCCACCACTGCGACCTGTACTCTCGTTGGCTGGCCCTCGCTTCATACTCGTCGCCAAACCCACTGGCTCCAGGTCATCTACAAGACCCTGCTAGGTAAAGTCCCCCCTTATCTCAGCTCGCTGGTCACCATAGCAGCACCCACCTGTAGCACGCGCTCCAGCAGGTATCTCTCTCTGGTCACCCCCAAAACCAATTCTTCCTTTGGCCGCCTCTCCTTCCAGTTCTCTGCTGCCAATGACTGGAACGAACTACAAAAATCTCTGAAACTGGAAACACTTATCTCCCTCACTAGCTTTAAGCATCAGCTGTCAGAGCAGCTCACAGATTACTGCACCTGTACATAGCCCATCTATAATTTAGCCCAAACAACTACCTCTTTCCCTACTGTATTTATTTATTTTGCTCATTTGCACCCCATTATTTCTATCTCTACTTTGGACATTCTTCCACTGCAAATCAACCATTCCAGTGTTTTACTTGCTATATTGTATTTACTTCGCCACCATGGCCTTTTTTTGCCTTCACCTCCCTTATCTCACCTCACTTGCTCACATTGTATATAGACTTGTTTTTCAACTGTATTATTGACTGTATGTTTGTTTAACTCCATGTGTAACTCTGTGTTGTTGTATGTGTCGAACTGCTTTGCTTTATCTTGGTCAGGTCGCAATTGTAAATGAGAACTTGTTCTCAACTTGCCTACCTGGTTAAATAAAGGTGAAGTATTTTTTTTAAAATTTTATTAGATCACTTGGTCACACAAGAGCAAGTGATAAAAGTACTACAGGACAGCTGCCATGACATCATAAAAACGAGCCATGCAAATATTAGATCTGGGAATGTTTATGCCATTCTTAAGTTACTGATATCAACTTACCCCCACTGGCAACTTCCTGTGTGCCCTTCACCTATTTCTGCTATGCTTACACATAAGACCACCACTCCACAAGCACACTGCTGTCTCTGGCAGGCCTCCAAAACGTTTGACTGACTGACTGATCCACACAGGGAGGCACTGCTGGGGTGCAGAGATCAGCAGTTAGTACATCACCACCCAACCATGCATTGCATTTCTCCGATTGAAATATACAGTATCATCTTTTCTCAGGAGTGGCAACAGACCAAAACTAGAGAGAAAGGCCAGCCTTAATATGAGGAAAGATATAATAAAGAACATACACTGCTAGTCCAAGATCACTTATCTCCCATAATTTGATCAGCTGCGATATGGGCTAGCATAAATAAACCTAGTCCTTAAGGCCACACATCTCCACATCTCCCAGTCTATCAGCCTCACAAAAGATGATAGGCCTGACAGTTGACTGACAGCTGGTTTAAATGGACTTGTTTTCTAGGAGGTGCAGTAACCGCCTTCAGCTCTGGGTCTTCTATCCCTCTTATCCAGCTTGATCCTAGCAGCCTGTTGCTTGGTAACAGACTGTGACCACTTCCCTCTCCCTTAAGTGCAAGAGGCCTGCCTTGGAAAGGCTTCAGAGGGGCCTGTCACTGAACCATGGGACACAGGCTCCACCATGTCCCCCTCTACTCCTGTGTTCCTGTGCTGGTTTAGAGCAGCTGAGCAGGCTGTCTTTGGGGAGCAGGAGGAGAAGGCGGTAGGCCAGGCGGCTGGGAGCACGTCTGGCTGGTGCTGATGACAGAACCCTACGGCAGGGAGAGGCAAGGGGGGACCAAGCTAGAAACCCCAAAGTCTGTCAATCCCATCAGAGTTACTAACCATCACACAATGTCAAGCAAACCTGGCCAACATGGGGCCCACTCTCATCCTGCAAAGTTAAGTCCTAGAAGAATGTGAAAGCCAAAACGGGAGTGGAAAGTGACTCTGCATCATAATACTGAAGCACATCTTTCTCAAATCATCTGCTGTTTCTATTTTCTAGGATTGTTGTTATTGCAGGCAGTTTCAGTGAGTAATACTGAAAGTGGGAGGTAGGCTGAAAGTAGAATTAATTTCTTCCCTGTACTGGAACTCATAGGCCTGCACCAAACATTTTATGGGGCTAATCATAGAATTACATATAGAATCCCTATTAATTCAATAGGATCTCTGTGGGCCTATTCATAAAGATGAATCATTTAAAATGTATTACCTTTTATTGTGGCATAAACACAACCAGTCATGGTGTTTTCATCTGATTGTCAAATAATCACTTCAAAGGGCTCCTTTACTAGGCTACCAGTGCACGTTCATTCTCTTGCAACATATTTCCAGCCTCCAAACAGTGGTGAAAGGAAAGAGACATCTATTACATAAAACACCAAAAAGTGTGATGACATTTGGTGATTGTCATTAGGCCAGAATTTATGCGTCCACTGCTGTCCGTGTGTGTCTCGGTGTCGCCCACTCATCTCTGCCTTGCCAAAATGTCAGTGTTCTCGTCGAACCACATCGCATTTTGGAGCGTAGGCTATAGGCTACCACACGTTTTCATGTCCATTCCCTCATTTTTCATGCATCTGACATCCGTGATAAAAAAGGGGTGTAATAGCATACAGTTTTGTTGCCATTTTGTTTTAATTATGTGATAGGCTCATGTTTTAGCAGTATGGTGTACCTCCACTATTTATTTTGCTGGGACGCCGTACCGGACCGTACCACCTGACTATGAAACACCATGGCACATTCAAACATAATAGCTAATTTCATATCACTACCTCTGAAAGGCCTCCTAAACTGTTGTGTCACAAAAAAAACATTTTAAACACGAGGATAATGGATGGACTGCTGTACTGTACTTCATTCCCAGTGTGCCATGCTGTGTTCACACTCGTGTCACATTCTGTTATAGACGGCCAGACTGGCACATTGGTCAACACAGCCTGGGGCCAAGCTGCCTGGTGCAGACAGCCCTCTTCCTGGGCCCGGGCGGGCAGGCACGAGGACATCAGAACTATTTATGTCTGCTTATTAGACCAGCACTGTTTTCCTAATGAAGTTCTGTCAAATGAGAAGGCAGAAAGAGGAAAGAGTGGACCCAGGTCTACTACATGCAGTACAAAATGCCCCTTTGAGATTGTACAACTCAATATTAGGAAGGTTTTCTTAATGTTTTGTAATGTTTAGATTGAGATAATACAAAAAACTCAAATTGAGAGTAGCAAAGTGAAATGCCATCTCTAGGGAACCCTCCAGATGCTCTAAACGTGTGCAATGTGAAGTGATATCCATGGAATGTGTTCAACAAACCACAAAAAAAGTTTAAATAACTTTGGCATGGGTCAATAACTATGAATGTTATGAACGTAACCAGACAAAGGCCATTACCTCGCAAGGCTGCAGGCCCAGACGGCATTCTCAGAGCATGCGCAGACCAGCTGGCTGGTGTGTTTAAGGACATATTCAATCAATCCATATCCCAGTCTGCTGTTCCCACATGCTTCAAAAGGGCCACCATTGTTCCTGTTCCCAAGAAAGCTAAGGTAACTGAGCTAAACGACTACCGCCCCGTAGGACTCACTTCCGTCATCATGAAGTGCTTTGAGAGACTAGTCAAGGACCATATCACCTCCACCCTACCTGACACCCTAGACCCACTCCAATTTGCTTACCGACCCAATAGGTCCACAGACGACGCAATCGCAACCACACTGCACACTGCCCTAACCCATCTGGACAAGAGGAATACCTATGTGAGAATGCTGTTCATCGACTACAGCTCAGCATTTAACACCATAGTACCCTCCAAACTCATCATCAAGCTCGAGACCCTGGGTCTCGACCCCGCCCTGTGCAACTGGGTCCTGGACTTCCTGACGGGCCGCCCCCAGGTGGTGAGGGTAGGTAACAACATCTCCACCCCGCTGATCCTCAAACCTGGGGCCCCACAAGGGTGCGTTCTGAGCCCTCTCCTGTACTCCCTGTTCACCCATGACTGCGTGGCCATGCACGCCTCCAACTCAATCATCAAGTTTGCGGACGACACTACAGTGGTAGGCTTGATTACCAACAACGACGAGACGGCCTACAGGGAGGAGGTGAGGGCCCTCGGAGTGTGGTGTCAGGAAAATAACCTCACACTCAACGTCAACAAAACAAAGGAGATGATTGTGGACTTCAGGAAACAGCAGAGGGAGCACCCCCCTATCCACATCGACGGGACAGTAGTGGAGAAGGTGGAAAGTTTTAAGTTCCTCGGTGTACACATCACGGACAAACTGAATTGGTCCACCCATGCAGACAGCGTTGTGAAGAAGGCGCAGCAGCGCCTCTTCAACCTCAGGAGGCTGAAGAAATTCGGCTTGTCACCAAAAGCACTCACAAACTTCTACAGATGCACACTCGAGAGCATCCTGTCGGGCTGTATCACCGCCTGGTACGGCAACTGCTCCGCCCACAACCGTAAGGCTCTCCAGAGGGTAGTGAGGTCTGCACAACGCATCACCGGGGGCAAACTACCTGCCCTCCAGGACACCTACACCACCCGATGTCACAGGAAGGCCATAAAGATCATCAAGGACAACAACCACCTGAGCCACTGCCTGTTCACCCCGCTATCATCCAGAAGGCGAGGTCAGTACAGGTGCATCAAAGCAGGGACCGAGAGACTGAAAAACAGCTTCTATCTCAAGGCCATCAGACTGTTAAACAGCCACCACTAACATTTAGTGGCCGCTGCCAACATACTGACTCAACTCCAGCCACTTTAATAATGGGAATTGATGGAAATTATGTAAAAATGTATCACTAGCCACTTTAAACAATGCCACTTAATATAATGTTTACATACCCTACATTACTCATCTCATTATGTATATGTATGTACTGTACTCTATATCATCTGCTGCATCTTGCCATCTTTATGTAATACATGTATCACTAGCCACTTTAAACTATGACACTTTATGTTTATATACCCTACATTACTCATCTCATATGTATATACTGTACTCTATACCATCTACTGCATCTTGCCTATGCCGTTCTGTACCATCACTCATTCATATATCTTTATGTACATATTCTTATTCATCCCTTTACACTTGTGTGTATAAGGTAGTAGTTGTGGAATTGTTAGGTTAGATTACTTGTTGGTTATTACTGCATTGTCGGAACTAGAAGCACAAGCATTTCGCTACACTCGCATTAACATCTGCTAACCATGTGTATGTGACAAATAAAATTTGATTTTGATTTGACCTTATCAGGATCAGCTAACAGACATATTCTCATTCAGACATGGCCAAGACAAAATATTCATAAAATAACAGGAAGCTGACACAACCTGATGTCACTGTGAATCCATCCCCCCAGTCACCTTATCAGGATCAGCTAACAGACATATTCTCATTCAGACATGGCCAAGACAAAATATTCATAAAATAACAGGAAGCTGACACAATCTGATGTCACTGTGAATCCATCCCCCCAGTCACCTTATCAGGATCAGCTAACAGACATATTCTCATTCCGCCATGGCCAAGACAAAATATTCATAAAATAACAGGAAGCTGACACAATCTGATGTCACTGTGAATCCATCCCTCCAGTCACCTGCTTTGAGTCTCACTGGCAGTCCAAGCAACACAGCTGTAAAGCATTCACTGTGAACAAAGAGAAATTGTGAAGGGAAACTCAACAATCATCCTAGGTTTACACAAAGGTCAAGTCACTCATTTGAAACATCCCCCTGTAAGTGACTATGATCTGCTGTGCCTGTAAGCATAGATTTACAATGTAAAATTGCACAACCACTTGTTAATGTAGCTAAGGTAGCCTAAATAGTGATTTTCTTTTGTGAGTTGATGTAAGAAAATAAAGAAGTAGAATGAGAAAAAGAAGTGGAAATTAAAACATATTTTCCCCCACCATTCAATCATATAATTTACTTCACATAAATTAAATTCTCTATATAAGAGAGCACATTTTATAAGTACATTTTTGGATTGAATTTGTTCATCTGATGTGTGTGGTCCCTTTAAGAGGAGTCAAAAGAAAATGCTGCGCTTATAACCAAGTGGGCATCTGGTATTTACTACACTGGTAAAAATCCAGTTGAACGAACCTCCAACTGGTAATTACTAGTGGTACAACTGGTAATTACTAGTGGTAAACTCGTGTACTATCTCCGAGCTCCGATTTCTCACACATGATGAACTCTGACGTCACATATTAAGGAAATGGTCTCAATAACAGAATTTTCGGCAGTAAAATGCTACAACAAAATAGTATTTATAGAAAGAAATCTATTAATGTGTTTTTTTAACACTATAATTTGCTTGCGAGCATGATAGCTGTACTTTTTGTCGATGGTTGACATGAGCCAATCGGCGTTTCTCAACAAGTTGAAAGCACGTGAAATCACCCAACTCGTATTTACGACTTCACACCACCTTCCCATTAGTTACCAACGCAGCATAAGCCCCAGCATCCCACGCGATACAGCTAGCTAACTAGCAAACCAAACCGGCTTTTGACAAATATTTCCTATAACAAATAATTTGTGGGTGCAAACCTAATTTCAGATTAATACATAGGAAACGGACATTATTGATGTTGCATACTGAATAGGCCTGTATGTTCTGGCTAACATAAATGTGCCTCAACAACCCTAACGTTACATCGTTGCAACAAGCCTTATAGGCAAAAAAAACATGTCTAGTTAACAAGCTAGGTCACAGATGAAAGAGTTATAAGTATCTCTGGCTAGGTAGCTATTTTTACTCGATTACAAGCTCAGGTACATCAAGCAATGTAGCATGTCAGGGCGAAAGAGGACACAAGTATCCGTGCCTGAGCCCGAGGACCAAGTAAAAAGGGGCGTGTCACTGAGACAGGTGAGGTCTACCGTCCATGACCATGAGAGCAGTGATGTTGATGATGTCAAACCAGGGACAGTGAAGAGTCAGTACTTCTCCAAGGAGGGGGACCCACAAAGGCTTGGAGAAGAGTTCTTCAACCAGCCCTGTATAAGTTTGGCTAAAGCATTCCTGGGGAAGGTACGTTCCCTAGAATCAAACACCATTTTAACCCAAACCGCTGTTGAATAACCCTTGATCAGATACAGATTATAACACAGTAGGTAGGTCTATGACTAGGGCAGCCCTTGTGATGGGAAGGGGGCTCTTTGTGGACTAATGTCTACCTCTGATATAGCTACAGATTGTTACACCAGATAATGTGATTGAACTTTTTTTGCTCCCTGAAGTAATCCAACAATGTGTACGCCGCCATCTTGTCTATTTCAAGTATTTTCTCATTGATCGAGACTGGTGGTTGTCCACCCCAAGGTGCTCGTGTCATGAAGGACAGACACCTGTCTCGATCAATGAGAGAAGACTTGAAATAGACAAGATGGTAGCGTACATATTGTTGGATTACTTCATGGAACAAAACAATTATTATCTGGTATAACAATCTGTAGTCACCTCTAAGGATTATTGTTGCAACTAAGAGTTGTAAAGGTCATCTATATTAATCCTGAACAGAAACACTGCTTGCATTCAAACGACCAGCAAATTTCAAAGCCAGGAAGTGCTTGTGTATGCAGAGTGACTATTAATAATCATAGCCATGACTCCTTTGCACGTTACTTCTTTTTAAGCCCTCCAGTGGCTGAATCCTGTGCATGTTTGTGTTTAATTAAGCTATGTCTGGACCAGTTTACAGGAAGGCTGTAATAAAAAGTATGAAAGCCATTATCATGTGGCAAGGCTTCCGGGCTGGTTGTTAATTGTCAGAGAAGCTTGGTTCCCCCCGGTGTGATCATGCATTCCACCAAACTTCCAGCACACACTGCCTCAGAACACGGTGTGGTTTGTGAACAGTCCTTTGCTCAATGCTGAAATAATTGCTCTCCTCAATGGTGACTTCTTTCAACGGCACTGAAAGAAACCCTCTGACTCTGAGTAGTTGGTGCTGACTGAGATCCAAACAACTGATGGGAGAGGACTTATCTTGTAGAGAAATATTTTTTTCCTTCTCACATTAACCAAATTTTATACTACTTTGTCCCCTCCAGCTCCATCAATACTAAATGCCTTCTCAGTGGAGTCTCATGGCCTCTGTTGATTTTGTATTTGTATTTATTATGGATCCCATTAGCTGCTGCCAAAGCAGCAGCTACTCTTCCTGGGGTCCAGCAACATTAAGGCAGTTTATACAATTTTAAAACATTGCAATAAATTCATAGATTTTACAACACGCTGTGTGCCCTCAGGCCCCTACTCCACCACTACCACATATCTACAGTACTAAATCCATCTACAGTACTAAATCCAGTACTAAATCCACATGTGTGTATGCATGTGTCTGTGCCAATGTTTGTGTTGCTTCACAGTCCCCGCTGTTCCATAAGGCGTTTTTTTAATCTGTTTTTAAAATCTAATTTTACTGCTTGCGTCAGTTACTTGATGTGGAATAGAGTTCCATGTAGTCATGGCTATGTAGTACTGTGTGCCTCCCATAGTCTGTTCTGGACTTTGGGACTGTGAAGAGACCTATTTGGGTATGCATGGGTGTCTGAGCTGTGTGCCAGTAGTTTAGACAGACAGCTCGGTGCATTCAACATGTCAATACCTCTCATAAATAAAGGTAGTGATGAAGTCAATCTCTCCTCCACTTTCAGCCAGGAGAGATTGACGTGCATATTATTAATATTAGCTCTCTGTGTACAGTTGAAGTCGGAAGTTTACATACACCTTAGTCAAATACATTTAAACTCAGTTTTTCACAATTCCTGACATTTCATCCTAGTAAAAACTACCTGTCTTAGGTCAGTTAGGATCACCACTTTATTTTAAGAATGTGAAATGTCAGAATAATAGTAGAGAATGATTTATTTCAGCTTTTATTTCTTTCATCACATTCCCAGTGGGTCAGAAGTTTACATACACTCAATTAGTATTTGGTAGCATTGGCTCTAAATTGTTTAACTTGGGTCAAATGTTTCGGGTAGCCTTCCACAAGCTTCCCACAATAAGTTGGGTGAATACTGGCCCATTCCTCCTGACAGAGCTGGTGTAACTGAGTCAGGTTTGTAGGCCTCCTTGCTCGCACACACTTTTTCAGTTCTGCCCACAAATTTTCTATAGGATTGAGGTCAGGGCTTTGTGATGGCCACTCCAATACCTTAACTTTGCTCTTGGTTGAGTGTTGTAGTCATTTCAGTCGCTGTAGTAGCTGACGTGTATAGTCTTGAGTCATCCGCATACATAGAAACTCTGGCTTTACTCAGTCAGTGGCATGTCGTTAGTAAAAATAAATAAAAGCAAGGGGCCTAAACAACTACCCTGGGGAATTCCTGATTCTAACTAGATGATATTTGATAGGCTTCCATTAAGACAAGTAACTCTTTATCCACATTATAGCAGGGGGTGTAAAGCCATAACACAAGTTTTTCCAGCAGCAGACTTTGATTGATAATGTCGAAAGCTGCACTGAAGTCTAACAAGACAGGCCCACAGTCATTTTATCATCATTTTCTCTCAGCCAATCATCAGTCATTTGTGTAAGTGCTGTGCTTGTTGAGTGTCCTCCCCTGTAAGCATGCTGAAATTCTGTTGTCAATTTGTTTAGTGTAAAAAAGCATTGTGTCTGGTCAAACACTATTTTTTCCAGAAGTTTACTAAGGGTTGGTAACAGGCTGATTGGTCGACTATTTGAGCCAGTAAAGGGGCTTTACTATACTTGGGGAGCGGAATGACTTTAGCTTCCCTCCAGGTCTGAGGGCACACGCTCTATAGTAGGCTTAAATTGAAGATGTGGCAAATAGGAGTGGCAATATCTTCTGCTATTATCCTCAGTAATTTTCCATCTAGATTGTCAGACCCTGGTGGCTTGTCATTGTTTATAGACAATAATTTGATCATAATTTGAGTTGATTGATCTAGCTAAACATGGTGGGAAAATGTGTGTTGTATATTCCTGTATCAACATTGGAGTCCAGCTAGCAGTTGCACAGCCATTGGCACACATACACCATCAGCAGGGCTTATTGTGACCCCACACATGTAATCTAGTTCTCTTCAGAGACAACAATAGATCAAGTTCCTACTGAAGACTTACCCACTGAGGGTAAGCCATAACACAAGAAAGTATTTATTTAGGCTATCCCTTGTTTGTGCTGCAAGGTATTGGTGCGTCGGTGTGCAGATGGCACTGAGCTGAGAGGGAGGGTGGTGGAGACTGAGGCCTACCTGGGAGGAGAGGACAAAGCCTCTCACTCTGCTGGGGGAAAATGGAACCCAGCGATGTTTATGAAACCTGGCACCATCTATGTATACCCCATCTACGGCATCTACCTCAGTATGAATGTTTCCAGTCAAGGTAAGACCATACAACAAAACAGTACAACAGCCAGGCTTACCCTGAAGGCAGTGGAACAAACCACATTTAATAAACCAAACTGCCATTAAAACCACACGCAGTAAAGTTCAGTGTGTTGGCCTTATCTGTAGGAAAATCACCTCATTAGAGACTAAGTAGTGTTGCATCTCCCAGGCTCCCCCATGTTACTTTCATTAGGCCATAGTTCTCTTTTTTCAACTGTTTCTCATTATTGAAGACGTTATATTATATGTTGCACCATGTTATTATCCATTCATTCACACTGGAGAAAGGGCAAAGGAAGGAGACAGTATGGCTCCACTCTATCGTTCCCTGTGTGTGTTCTCTCTAGGGGAGGGTGCTGCCGTGCTTCTGCGCGCTCTGGAGCCTCTACATGGCCTGCCTCTGATGAAGCAGCTGCGGATAGCCAGGCGGAGGGAGGAGGCCCGGCCCTGAAGGACAAGGAGCTATGCAATGGTCCCTCAAAGCTGTGCCAGGCCCTGGACATACCACGCTGCTTCGACCGGAGAGACCTAGCCTCAGACCCAGAGGTGTGGCTGGAGAGGGACACCCAGATAGGCCCGCAAGAGCCAGACCTCAGGGAGGGGGTCTCAGCAAGCCGGATCGGCATTGACTCTCATGGGGAATGGGCCATCAAACCCGTGCGCTTCTATCTGCGTGGTCACCACTGTGTGAGTGTAGTGGACAAACAGGCAGAGACACAGACTCACTCACTGGCCAACAATGTGATATCAGACTTTGCGTCCTCCACAGTGGACGTATGTGATGGTGACACAGGACAGTGTTGAAACTGGGAATATTTTTGGAATTGTATCAAACCATGATGAGTATATACTTAATGTTTTTTTTAATCCTAACTATAACCAGGTTTTTACAGACATAATGCAAATGAAAACATGTCAGCTATGAGCTATTTCAGTATTTTGGTCTAGCTATGGGGAAATCATTGCAAAAGACCCAAAGCCAAAATGTTTGCTCTGAGGGGAATCCAGATGAAATATATCATTACTTCTACTTAGACACATTGTTTCCCAAACACAAATCCCACAGATAAGGAATATGCCATATTTGTATGCTACAAATGATTAAACTACATTCCAAACATCTGTAAAATATTTGATCTAGCCTCCCCTCCCTGCTATCAAAGCAACTAGAATTTCCTTTCCAGTCATTCTCATTAATAAACATCCTTGCTTGAAAAGTTCTCTTGGAATCATTGATGTCACAGATGTTTGGAACGTCGTGCTCCTCCTCTCAAAGCAAAAACAGCATGTCTGATGTTTGGCATCTTTTCATTCTTTCCCTCCCACTGAGACTCCTGGGGGAGGCAGCCTTGCCTGCAGCCTGGAATTAGCATTAGGGTTGTTTTCCTACATTGTGTTTGTTGGAGATGATTTAGCACTTTTGGGATTCCCCCAAATGGAAAGGCTCAAGTGGAGTACAGTTTATAGGTATCAGTAAAGCTCTTCACACACTGTTATTCAATAATGTACAGTAGTATTGAAAACAAGGCATTGAACGTAAAACATCTAAGAGAGAAAGGGACAAATTAAATCATCTAAAAGCTATATACATTCACTCCCAGTCCCCCAAGCAGAGCAGACAGTTATGCTTTTATAAATCTTATTTTTTGGGGGGTGCATTGATATGAGTACAGTTGGCTGAAAGCAGCAAGCACCATAATAAGGCCTTTGTACAGCAGCAGTCCGTGTCATTCTGTCCGTCTGGTATTTCAGAAAGGGTCCTTCACCTCATGACGGACCTGTCTACCCTCTCTACTCCAGAGGAGACTGGAAGAGGGAGATGACAGACCTGTCTACCCTCTCTACTCCAGAGGAGACTGGAAGAGGGAGATGACAGGGTCCTCATGGTTGGTGACCACCAGAACACTTCTGAATTTGTCAAAGAGGGTCTTCAGCTGAGAGCGCCTCATGTTTTCGTTATACATGATCTCCTCCAGGTGATGGTGCCCTCGGAAGTAGTGCAGCAGCCTGGAAAGAAGGAAGGAACATCACACAACAGGCAGAGAAATGAGACTAAAGCAAATTCTCCACCAAATCATTAGCTGAGTAAATCTAGCATGAAGCAGCACTTGTTAAAGCCAGTAATCACATTAGTGCATCCTGCACACTATGCAGTCACACTATTGATTCACTGCTCAGGGCTTTGGCATTTTCCTTCAAGCTTTTTCTCACTTCTGCAACTCAACAATTGTTACACAACTGAAAAATAACATTCTCTTTCCCATATATTCTTACATGAAGACAGGATGAGAATTTTTTATTTATTTCAAAGCCTTGAACAAAAATCCTTTAATTCCCCACAAGACGAAGCTGACAGATGTATGTTTGTTCTGAAGATATATGAGTCACAAGAGCCTCCAGCCCAGGTCCTTCAAAACGACCCAGCCCACCTGTCATACTGGCTGTTACACAATAGAGGGCGCCATTACGCCACTGAAATACAGTAGCCCACCTTGGTGCCAACTAGTAAAGGGCAGGGGACATACTGTACCTGGCAAACATGCGCAGGTCTTCAGGACTTTGTGCAGCCGGGATATTGAGGATGACCTGGCGCTCGTGCTCGGTCAGGCTGGCCAGTAACGTCTCGGTCATCCTCCTGTTTAGTGGAGAGTCTCCACCAGGAAGCAGTTCTGCACTGGAGTTATCCATACTGGGACTGGTCAGGGTCATGTCATCACTGCTGGCTACAGAGAGAGAGAGAGAGAGAGTGAGGGGTGGAGAGAATGAGAGAGACAGACATTGATTGAGGAGAAGGAATGACAGACGGGTTGATGATTAGCTGACTAGAGGCACAACTGTAGCAGGTAACCCTATTGAACAGGTTAACCAGGTACGGTAGTACATAAAAACATCCTCTATCATAAAGATAGAGAGTACTTCAACACTTCATCCCCAGAGTGCAAGACAGCTGGTTTAAGGGGAAGTTCACATACTTGGAGATCCGAAGCTGAGTGCGCTGGGCGTGCTGAGGCTGCGTCCCCCCACCCGGGCCACCAGGGGGAGCTCCTCGTCCCGCAGCAGACCTGGCTCCTCCTCACTGGGGGGCACCAGCAGACACACATAGGTATGGAGCTGGATCAGCAGGCGCCGCTGGAGCATCCACACCACCATCTGGATCAGCTGGGCCTGGCCAGAGGAAGGCGGAGAGGGAAGGGGGTGGAGGGGAGAGGAAAGGAGAAGGGACCAACTGGGTTAGAGACACCACTCAAAGAAAAAAACTGAACAAGTGGAACTGGAAGAAGCATCACCCTGTAACTGGGCGGATCTGTTTCAGACAGACAGGTTCCAACCTGGCCCAAAATAGAGCCAAAAAATAGCTGCGTGTTCTGGTCCTGTTCTCATGAAAAATAGATGTTGAGAAGGATGGAGTTGATGTGATGTCTTTTATAATTTATCATCTTCGCTTAGAGAGCTCGGCCAAACCAGGATGGGTCTGGGAGAGAGCCCAGATGTTCTTTCTGCTTCAGACATCAGCATTTCTAAAGTATCAATTATATGCTGAGTAGCTTTCTGGAAGCTAACTTTTAGTCAAAATGAGCGTGTGTATTTCCTAATAGACCTACCTCCTGCACAGACGCATCCAGTGGGTTCCTAAACTCAGACAGTGAGAGGGGCAGGGAGAACTTGGCCAGCATGGAAGGCAGGTCATGACCTGGGAACTGCTGGCCAAACGCCTCAGCCAATGGAGAGTACCTTTGCAAAAAGAAGGAGATGGTGATTTCTTACTTATTCATATTCATATTGTACCCGGTACAAATGTTCAAGCAGGAGAGAATCCTTTCAGTCTACAGTACGAAACACAGACGGACCATGAGTGGCCCAAAGAAAATCTAATTCAGCCAACACAAATAATGGGTTAACATGATATGACATCACATTTTGTTATAGATTCACCATCCAATCATTAGGTCATAATTCAACATTAGCACCCTGATGCTCATGATGACAGCTTATTATGTTGGTATAAAATGGATGTACAGATTACAGTGTCTGGTTCATTAGTTTTGCCACCTCTCAGCACACACCCTGTTAATGAGGCATGGCAGGAATGAGAGGAGAGAAAGGGAGCACGAGGCTGTTCAAACACACACACACACACACACACACACACACACACACACACACACACAGAGATACTCACAGGCTGATGTTGGCGTGTGGGGACAGCATGTAGACATTGTTCTCACACAGAGGGTACACTATGATGGCTTTTCCCCAGTACACCAGGTGAGCAGCAATCTGAAAGATCTGCACACACAACGAACAGAAACAAAAATGCAACTGTGAAAATGCATTATTGGGCATGGACAGAACCTGTCTGTATAGAAATGAAATATTACTGAAGAGAAAGAAGATTCCTAATTTACCCCACTAGATGGCAGTATGAGAACAGCAACATTATGACACCAACACTATGACGTGACATTGAGGACAGTTTGTAATGACTTGCTATTCTTTATATATACAATTCTTTATAATGTAGCATGTTAGTGTTCAGCAACTTACAATCAAATATAGTCCCCTGTTGAAAAGTGGGCCGATGTCAACTAAACCTGGCTTCAAATACTATTTAGGGTATTTCAATTGCTTTCAAATACATTTGGAAGTAAGTATTTATATTTTATTTTTAAAGACAAGTAGTTGAATATTGGAACGTATTTGGAAATACACTTTAAAAATACACTGACTCAAATACACTCCTATGCATTAAACCTGGGCATTTAAAAAGTGTTTGAAATTAGTATTTGAAAATGCTTTCAAATAGTAGGCTATTTATAGGAAATTATTTGAAATACATTTACATACTTCCAATAGAAGTATTTTATTCACCACATTATTTGAAAATACTCAAATACACAGAAAATAAGTATTAAAATAATAAACAATCAAATACCCATGTATTAGTGTGTACTGATACAAGGTGTTCCTACCAACCTGTAGCAGGTTCAGGTCTGCATCCTGTGCCAGCTGTTGCAGGTTCTTGACTGCAGAGCAGGTCTTAACGAGGCGCACCAGAGCAGGAGAGCAGTCCAAAGGCAGCTGGGCCAGCAGAGCCTTCTCACTGTCCAGCAACAGCAGAGCATGATACGGCCTGGGAGACAACAACACATACATTTAACACAGAGCCCATGTTAATGACTAATTATCACTAGTTACATTCTATATAGTCCATGAAGTGTATGGAAATACACTTAGTGCCCCTTTATTGCTAGAAATGTACTCATTTTTCCCCCTTGGAAAATACTAAATAATATATATATAGCTATCATTATGGCTTATATTTAAGTTTCAATGCATGTTTTACTAAGGGAAAAATTGGAGTTGTATTAGTATTTTGAGATGAAGACGCTGTAACATTGGTCTGACTAAACATAAGCATGTGAAAGGCAGAAGAAGTAAATAAAGAATGCCCTTAGGTGGCGCTGTGGCCTACAGAAAATGATTGGTGGAGCTGCTCACCAGATGCAGTTAATAGTTCCACATAAAGAAGCATGCCACAAGAGCTAACTGTTGCCACAAAGAGTTCTCTCTCACAGCCTCGGTATATTATTACTGGAAAACTTTCCATAATGCAGATCTGATCAACCAAATGTCCACATACAATGAAAGCCTACAAAGTTCTGCCGTCAGTTACAACTTGTAACCCACAAGTCACAAACAGTGTTCAGTAGCTCACAAAAGGACAAACTCACACGCATACACACCTTATGGCCTTGAGGCTACGCTCCAGAGCCTCTGGGGGTACGTGGTTTCCCCCTACCCGGTGGATCTTGTGAGGTAAACAGAAGCTCACCTCCAGCCAGTTGTTGATATGGAGCCTCACCACCCCTGTTGTACACAGGCTAGAAACACAACACAGACTCTATTATTACACCTGCACTGTTAGAACAAAGAAACTATCCACAAATACATGACTTTGTACGGTGTTTTAACAAACCTGTCATATGCTTCCTTCAAGTCCCTGGCAAGCTTGCATTTAGGAAGGATTTGTCTGAACGGTGACTGAGGGCTGCCATCAGCTAAGAACGAAAACACAGAAAATCAAGTCACATGCATTGACCTCTCCATGACATTGTAAATCCATGTCGCGTGAAGACTTTGACGAAGACACCTCTCATCCCCATCTTCTTTGGAACAATATGGAGAGGAAAATATCTGCATTGTTCTGTAAAATGCTATCAGAGTAAAGAAGGTACTTCATGGTATATGGTACTTAATGGCGGGTGCTTGTTGGTACTAGACTCAAGCACTGAGTGGTGTGTTTTGGGTAATGTAGTATGTGACTCACTCTCGGTCATGTTGGTGACCTCGTCCTGCACGGCCAGCATCAGCTTGGCCTCTCTGGTGAGGTACTGGCAGCGGCGCTCCTCGTGCTGCAGGGCGATGGCGATGCGCCGGGACAGGTTGTGCATGCAGCTGATGACAGACGGGTCGGCGTTGGCCTGTAAGGTGCACCAGGACAGAGAGACGGCATTATGAGACACTGGTGCAAAGCAACTGGAACACTGATCACACTTCAACACTTGGTTAAAGGAATACTTCGAGATTGTGGCAATTAAGGCCCTTTATCTAATTCCCCATAGTCAGATGAACTCGTCGATAACATTTTTATGTCTCTGCGTCCAGTATGAAGGAAGTGAAAGGTCGTTTCGTGAGCCAATGCTTACTAGAAGTTTATAGACTTCCAGTCATTGCGCTTGAGCTAGTTAGCAACTTCCTTCAAACCGCACGCAGAGACTCTGAAATATCGAAATATCCCTTTCATTTTTTACTACTAAAAAGTACTTTATTATTAGTTTATAGATGATTATAAATCTGTAATAGTTATAACACATTGGTTGAAATTGTGAGCATCTACTAAATTATTACATTGTAATTGTAACAAATAGGGATTCTATGGTCCGGCAAGTCAGTAACTCAAGATATCGGTTTGTTTACATCACATGTTGACTTTAAAATATTGTAATCTCTAAGTAACTTCAAAACAGCAATATTAGCAACATAATCCATTTTAGAAGTTCAATAATAGCTTAATAAAAAAATGTGAGTGGTAAAATGGCCCTAGTTCCAAACTTTGTGCATACTATAAAAAAAATTATATCAGATATTTTATCAATACATGCATGTCAAATTTTATTTATTGCAGTTAAATAATTTTGGGTGAACCGACATTGAGTGACATTACTGATATGAATATTTTTATGAATATAAAAATATGAATCAATAGCGTATTCAAACAAATTACTCATATTTCAAAATAAAAACCAAACAAGTCAAAAGGGCAGGACATCATTTTCTGCATGGTCATGTTAGGCGCAGAACCGTGGAAAGTGCCAGTGAGTGACAGGCTGGGTGGGTTGCTGGGCAGATATGAGGTTAGAACATGACTGTGCACATTCCGCCCAGTCTCAGCTGTGCAGGGCTAGGCAGCCTCCAGTGAATCAGCAGTCTGCCAGACTCAGTCATGCCCAGGGGAGGGTAGTGCCATGCTGGGTAGAGTGATTAAACAGAGCCCACTGCCCCCGCCCAGCTCTCACCCTCCTTTCCACCACAGATAGACCCCATGCTGGAATGTTATCACCCCAAGAGACCCATCCTTTTCGGGGAAAGCACTCTCCCTGACCTGGCCTCACCCACCCAAATTACCAGCCAATTTATTTTATTTAATTAGAGAAAATGTATTTATCACCAATGAATGTGGTGTTTGTAAAATAAGCACATAATGTGGAAAACATTTAGCTAATCCAAACCTGAGTATTAGCACTTATTCATCAAATTAAGATGAATATTATTGACATGACAGTAATTATATTCAAGAGGAAAGAGAAAGCTATTTATGGAAAATAAAATAAAAATTATGTTCTTACTCTCAGAGCAAACACAACACTGAACAGGATCATGGTGGGCATCTCCCTCTTAGGTGAGGGGTCTGTCTTGGACACCTGGACAGAAAGAAATAAGATAATAAATATAATAGATATAAGATGTTCTAAATCATTCTATGATCAATGGCTTTGCACACCACTATTTAAATCATAATACTTGCTATTGTATGCATTGAAATGTACAAAACAACACAGTGAAAACATTCATGTTAGTCCTGTGGCAAAGCTCTCTAGACAAGAATAAACAGCTGTAAATGGCTCCTTTTATTCATGCCTTTTATACTGGTATTTCCATCTTATTTACAAAAATACATAAATATATAATTGCACTTTTTAAAGCTTGGTTTATTATAGTAGTTATTCAATTAAGCATTGAAATAACATTCTATGAGAGCCATAGCTCATGAATTGTTGGTATAATTTCTGAAAAGGAACATTTTGTAAGGATTCTAACATACAACTCAAGCTCGGTTTTTAGGGGATCACACTGATGAGAAATTGCAATTTGGATACAATCAACAGCATACAAATCACATGGATTAAATACATGTCTTTATGGAAAGCAAATGATTCACTGCACCAGTTGAGTAATTTGTTATCAGGTTCATCAGGACACTAATTTCAACCCTCTAATAGGCTACATGTAGTCCAGCGAATGGAATAGTACCTATCATCAACCTACTTAGGTTAGATACGTTTTAGTTACGTTACAAACATTTCAATATTTGTCTAGAATTTCACTCCAAATGATTTCTCCACTTCTCACCCCTTATATTCAATCCATTCTATCTTACTTCTGTGAATTGTCAAATAATGATTGTGAAACACTGAGATGTAAGGCACTTCTTCCACTAGATGGAGCGAGGGACCTGAATTCACAGTCTCAGAGTGGAATTAGAAGTCAAAGGAGAATTGCTGTTTCAGATCGAGAGGAGAAGAACTGCCCCCTCTCATTGAAGCCACGAAGTTCAAAGCCGACCGCAGTACTGCACAAATTGTTTGCAGAAAATAGTGATTTGTAAAATGTCAATCTTCGTGGTCAATCTTCGTGTAAATAAATGAAAATATTCATTTATAATATTCAGACAAGCATGGTACCAATAATTAATTATATTACACCAGATGTATGTCCTTGAACTGATTATTTTTAAACGAAAAGGTCGCTGGTTCCAATCCCCGAGCCAACTAGGTAAAAAAATCTGTCAATGTGCCTTTGAGCAAGGCACTTAACCCTAGCTGCTCCTGTAAATCGCTCTGCAGAAGAGCATCTACTAAATGACTAATGGAAGCCTGCAGTACCCCGGTTGGCCTTCAACTTGATATATTCATTGAGAGGGGGCAGCACTGAGCTAGCCTGCAAAGTCACTTTCTGGAGTAGCTCAACTGAGACATCTCCATGAGATGCCATATTAACCGACTTCCTTGGCTTCAAATGCGCTATTGAGTCTTCACAAAGGGATGAATTGTGTCACGTGATTGATGGCTTTGTCCATCCATTCATATACAGTCATTGTTCAGATCTCATGCTACTGCTGGACTGACTGACAGAGAATCTCTGCGGTGAATGTGTATTTATGCTCAGGCCATCACAAATTCACAAAAAAGTATCTTACCTGAATGGTGTGAGGATGCTGGAGGAGGGTGGGGTGCCCAACGAAACGCACATTGTCTATCTTCAGCTCAAACTTCTTCCCACACATATCAGACTTGGTGGCCAAGATAGTGGCGAGGATGATGTCAGAGAACCTTATTGGAGAAAGAGAGGAGAAAAAGACCTAAGTAAACCAGCCGAGAGTAGAGCAGGAAGGGAGGAGAGCAACAAGATATCTGAGAAAGTGCCAATTATATCTAATTCGGTTTCATTGTCTTTGTTTTATTATTTAGTCCATCAACCTATAATCGTAGCCATAGTGTGACTATGGATAGGAGGGTTAGGTCAATCACATGAATCAGCCTGCAACCTGATTGATAGATCACAGTTTGAGAGGAGCTGGTGTAAATAGTACTTGGAGAGGAGAGACGACAGTGAATAAGCCCCCTCTGGCAGAGAAGGTGAGGGCTTTGTAAAGGGGAGGTGACAGATTCATGCTGGTTTACATAGCTCATGCTGCAGGCCGACCCCATCATCAAATACAAATTATATCATCATCATTAGGTGGTATTATTCCACCAGAAAACCGAAAAGGGACAGATTCTAATCCAATCTTAATCATGGCTATGTTTTTGTTCTGAGAAATAAGTGAGGATATTACTATGGCTCTGCTTGGTTTAGCCATGTAAAAGAAGTCTATGTATCTATTCAGAATTGATTTCCCAACAATCAAATATCATCAGATGAAGTGGATTCCAATGCTAAATGAACTGAAGAATCTACGTTGCTGGTTTTGGAGCAATCATTTAACAAGGCTTAATTGAAATGCAGGATTTACCAAGATAGACCAGTGAATCATTCCATTTGTAATAATTCAACAGGAATTTCAGAGATTAAGGTTGGCGTAGGCATATATATGTACACACACACACAAACACACAGGATATATATATATATGCAAGACAAAACAGGAAGGAAGGAGTGGATAAAGACAAGGGTGTTCTAAACAAAGGAAAGGTGGTTTTAGAATGATGTGGTCTTACCCTGCTACCAACTGTTCATCAGTTAGTGGAGTTTGTTCTCTGAAATGGGAATAGGGCCATAAAAAAAAAAGAAACCGCAAACAAAAGAAAAAAATGCAGCAGACAATTGGACAGAATGCATAACAGAAGGACATCACAAACAAAGCTAAACAAGGTTACCACTTGAGAGTGACTTGAATAAATATTTTAAAGCAAATTGATCTATTTTTGTACCAAAGACTTGATTACAGAAAATGTTGTAACGCTTCACGATGCATTGCTCTTGTACCGGAGTACAAATGCTATAGTTAACCCAGTAACAATGTTATGAACATGTTATTACAAAGTAATTTAGCATTTGCTTTGTAATTGCATAGTAGTCAACATTAGATTTTGTGGTTAGTGGACTCAACTCCATTAACATGCAACAACAAAGCAATAACTAAGTAACAACAAGTTACTAGAGTAATTACCATGTTAATATCATAGATGGGTTGAAATAGGTAAAGAGTAGGCCAAACTTGATGTAAATAGGCCTGTAGCTTTTATTTGAGTAACTATCAATTGTAGGCATCTGTATTTTTGTTAAATTCTTCCTTTTAAATTAAATGAGTGACTGAAATTTTCATTAAAAATAATCTGTATCTTGTGGCCACTATTTTGCATGCCGGCCATTTCTTATTATCTGAATGTCACTTGAAAATGAAAACGCAAACACTTTAAAAGCCCACATGTTAAACAAAAGGCACTTATGTAACAAGGTTAAAAAGCTCATGTAATTCTCAATTTATTTGACATACATATAGAGTGACTTTCATAATCACATATTCCAAACAACAGATAAGGGGTGTATTGCCATGAACCAATGCTGTAATATCACAGACACATTTAAAAGAAGGCACAAATACAACCCTAGCCCTCTTGGGTGAACTAGAGCCAATAGGGCCCTAGCCAACACACATCCCGCCATTGTTTTAATCAAATGTTGACTAATTTTGTTCTGACATGAACATATCCTAAACTTGACTGGTTAACAAAACGTATGATGAATATGCTGAAGCCTGTCACACTGGCGCAGTGTCACACAGTCCCCTACCCCATTCATAAATGATAACTACTTTAGCACATAATGATGATAGTATCTTCTGACTAGGGGAGTTTTGTTGAGAGCCCAAACACTTGCTCTAAACATTAACAAGCATTGCCTGAGGTACTATATTGGAAACATTAGGAATGTATCTTTCATATCAGTGAGAAATACTTTTTTATTCAAGTTACTACATGCCTTTATTGGGTTAGTTTTCCCACACGGACATATGTCCATGTTACAGAGCTTGTTGATGGAAGACATAGGCCGCCACCTGTGCAAATTGGCTATCTAGCGTGCTCCGAACACCTGTGTGTAAGCTAACTGAGGAGGAAGTGTAGTTCATCAACTGGGGGCACACAAAGTGTATGGATCTGTGTAAAACTACTAAAGTAAGTGTATCGTTATTTGAAAGATTATTTCTCGCTGACATGAAAGATAGGGGGCATATCAGCATACGTTTTGAAAACTGCTTCGAAAGCGATGATTATTGACGTTTTTAAACCTTAAAACACAGCATCGGAATTGTAGTTTACACCGAGCCAAATGCGGGCGAATGTAATGGCTGAAAATCCGACACAAGGAGAAGGTTTTTCGAAAGCTAACAGTCCCCATTCAAAGGGATGTTGTTTATTTCCCCATCGTGATATAGACCTAAACATGGAAACAATATGTAGGTGACATAATATGATGACCAATACCTTGAATCTCCATCCGGGTCTTCAAGAACATCTCCTGTAGTGTTCAATGCATATGGACTTCGCTGTTTTGCTATTGGGCAAAGACATCAGATTAGAAGATTGTTTACCAAATCTTACATATCACACCACATAGCAAGCTAACGTCACACACACAGTAAGGACTACTTACTCGTGAGTGAAGATGTGCAATCTGCAACCCGTTGAAATGGGTACCTAAAGAGCAATTTGTTCCCTCGGCTACCCGAAGTAACCAAAATTACACTGATAGGGCTTGTCTTTTCACCACATTTGAAGAAGCTATTTTCAGACTGTTTATACATAGATTTTCGCTCGCCTTGTAAATCAAATGAAGATGAATGAATGTACATATTTTAACGTCGAGTAAGCAAATTGTTTGTCAATTGATATTTAACATTACAGTAGCTAGCTACATGGTTATAAGAAACCTAGCTACCACTTGCCAGACTTTCCAACAATTATTAAATATAGCTAGCTCGCATGCTAGCTCCGAGCTAACTAGCTTGTGCCAGCTAAGAAATGTTGAGGGTTAATGTTACCTATCGCAGCACCATTAGCTACATTGATTAACTACTTAACAACACTCGGTAATATACTGGTGACAATATATTTTAATACTTATATAATTCCGTTATCTGCTAGATGTGTTGTTGTTTCTCTACTCCAGCTCAGCGCTGCCTGCCAATGTTGTGTGTTACACTGATATGTGATGTAGACCGTAACAATAGTTCCGCTAGTGGGGTGGGAGATTACAGTGACTATGTGAGATTATCGGTCGATTCTAAAACAAATACCCTGTTGTAAAACTCGCATTTTACCAGTTAACATCATCACTGTTATTTTTTATATTCAATAGCAATGCAACTGTACTGTAGCCTCGCGAGCCAGCATGATCACGTGAGGCTAATACAACTGGAAAGAATAGAGCAGGGGTTATTAAACGTTATCACCTCGAGACCCAAATAAAACATCAAATCAAATGGTATTGGTCACATACACATATTTAGCAGGTGTTAATGCGGGTGTAGCGAAATGCTTGTGTTCTTAGCTCCAACAGTCCATTAGTATCTAACAATTCACAACAATACACAAATCTAAAAAAGAATGGAATGGTATGGTATTGTAATGACCTGACTAGATCATAAAAGAACAACTGTCCAGACAGAGGATTGAGTTTACGAATGGACGGTTTATTAAACCAACTTTACACAGGCTACTGTTTGGCCGTAGCCCACGCCAAATAAGTGAAAGATAACACACAAGCCAATCGTGACCTTCTCTTGTGGAGCCCAGACGTAAGAGAAAGAACAAAGGCAAAACCTGGTCTTAACTTCCAATGCTCCATCCCCCTGCCCAACCCCCCTCCACGCCACTCCGCCAACCACCAGGATGCCCGGCATCAGAACATTCCAGGCATTCCCGTGATTGGCAGATAGCAGGTTGACTGACATGTCGGACCCCGCGAACACAACCACCTACTAGCCTAACACATAACACACAGCTGTCTGTGCGGGTCGCTACACAGCCCCCCCACCACAAAGTCCCTCGTCCCCGAGGGAACAAACAAAGTCTCTGAAGCGACCCGGAGGTCTCCTTTGCCTGCGTGGCCGTGATGGTCGCAGAGTGCCCCTCTGGGAACCAGGGGATGAAGGCAGGGATATGGGGGACAAGGAAGCGGGAACGGGTAATACAGTCCGTGGCTCTGGGGAACCACGCGGTGACACAGGGGGGGAGACAGGGGGAGTGGGCTGTCTGGAGCCTTGTCTGCGGCACCTGGGGGTGGGTGCCTGGAGAATGGCATTGCCAGAGAGGGGAATTGTGGGGGTTCCTGGGGTTTGGGGAGAAGAGGCCCCTCTGTATGGGGCTAACCTGTCCCGGTGCAGTGCCACCTTTCTCCCCCTGGGAGGAAGCTGCACCCGGTAAACAACCTCCCCTACCCTCTCCAGGACACTGCAGGGTCCCACCCAGTGACTGTCCAACTTGGGGCATCTGCCTTTTTTCCTTAGCGGGCTGTAGACCCAGACCAGCTCCCCAGCCACAAAGTGCCTTCCCCGGGTGTGCACGTCATAGTTCCTCTTCTGCCTCACACCTGCATTCACCAGCTGCTCTCTGGCGAAGGTGTGGGCTGTCTCCAGGCGGTCCTGGAGTCTCCGGGCATACTCCGGCCCCGGGGGAACATGAGGGCTATCCAGGGGCCGACCAAACGCCATCTCCGCAGGGGTGCGGATCTCTCTCCCCAGCATGAGGAGGGCAGGCGTGCAGGAGGTGGAGTCTTGGACAGCGGAGCGGCATGCCATGAGGACCATAGGCAGGTGCTTGTCCCAGTCACGCTGGTGTTTGGAAGAGACGATGGCCAGCTGCTGTCCAAGCGTTTTATTGAAGCGCTCTACAAGGCCATCACTTTGAGGATGGAGAGGAGTAGTGCGGGTCTTGTGCATACCCAGCCTCTCACACATGGTGGCGAACACACGGGACTCAAAGTTTCTGCCCTGGTCGCTGTGGATGGACTCTGCAGCTCCAAACCTGCTGAACATCCCCGCTGTCAGGGCGTCGACGATGGTCTCTGCCTCCTGGTCAGGCAGAGCATAGGCCTCGGGCCATTTTGTGAAATAGTCCATGGCCGTGAGCACCCAGCGGTTTCCACTGTCTGTGGTGGGGAACGGCCCAACTACATCCACCCCCACCCTCTCCATGGGAGCCCCCACTGGGAACTGTTGGAGCTGAGCATGAGAGCGGCCCGGGGGGCCCTTTCTCGCTGTGCAGTTGTCACAGCGGCGACAAAAGTCCTCCACATCCCTCTTGTGCTGCCCCCAGTAGAAGCCCTGACGGAGACGGCGCAGTGTTTTTGTGACCCCAAAGTGTCCAGTCCCCACCCCGCCATGAGTACTCTGGAGCACAGCCTCCCGCAATGCTTTTGGGACCACCACCTGCCACCTCTCCTCTCCCGTAGCTGACTCCTTCCATGCCCGCTGTAGCACGCCATCAGCCAGCCGCAGTCTCTCAAACTTTGACCACAACCCTTTGGTCGCGAGTGAGAGCGCTGTCACCTCTTCCCATGGTGGCCTCACCTGCGCCTCTACCCACTGTAGCACTGGCTGTAGGTCTGTGTCCCGTCCCTGCTGCTGCCGCCATTCAGCCACGTCGACAGTCTGCAGCTCACAGCAGACAGGCCCGCTCGCCCGACATACTGTGGCACAGACCCCCTCTGCACACAGCTCTCTCTCCCGTCCCTCTCTCCGTTCGCAGTGGCGGCAGCCGTCTGCAGTACAGGGCCGACGGGACATGGCGTCGGCGTTGGAGTGGCGTGCCCCTGCCCTGTGCACCACTGTGAAGTCATACGGCTGAAGCTCCTCCAACCAGCGTGCCACCTGCCCCTCTGGCTCTCTGAAAGACATGAGCCACTGGAGAGCAGAGTGGTCAGTCCTTACAGTAAAGGGCAGACCACCCAGGTAGTACTTGAAGTGTTTGACGGAAGCCACAACAGCCAAGAGCTCCCGCCGGGTGACACAGTAGCGGCGCTCATGTTTGTCAAATGTTTTGCTGAAGTACGCCACCACTCTCTCCCCCGCTGGCCCCACCTGGGCCAGCACCCCACCCATGCCCACATTGCTCGCGTCTGTGTCCAGGATAAAGGGCAAGGTGAGGTCAGGGGGGGCGAGCACGGGGGCCTCGATCAGTGCACGTTTGAGGGTGTTGAACGCCTCCTCACACTCCACTGTCCAAGTGAAAGCTTTGTCCTTCGGCAGCAGGCGGTTCAGTGGAGCAGCAACGCTTGAGAAGCCCCGTACAAACCTCCTGTAGTACGAGGCCAGGCCAAGGAAGCTCTTCAGCTGACGCTGGTCGGTGGGGGTGGGCCAGTCTCTGACAGCCCCTACCTTGTCCTCCATGGTGCTGATCCCCTCCTTCCCCACTCGGTGGCCCAAGAAGGACACCTCTCTCCTCATGAAGTGGCACTTCTCGGGGTGGAGCTTCAGACCTGCGGCAGCCACCCTCTCCAGCACACGCCGTAGCGCCCCCAGGGCTGACTGGAAGGAGCTGCCATGGGCCAGGATGTCATCGAGGTATACCAGACACTGCTGTCTGGGGATGCCATCCAGCACCCTGTCCATCAAACGCTCAAAAGTAGCTGGAGCGTTGCACAGGCCAAAGCACAGGACCTTGAACTGCCAGTGTCCTCTGTTAGTGGAGAATGCAGTTTTGGCTCTGGCCTCTGGGGAGAGGGGCACCTGCCAGTAGCCACTGCGGAGGTCTAGTGAGGAGAACCAGGAGGACCCCCTAACCAGGTCCAGCGACTCATCGATACGTGGTATGGGGTATGAGTCCTTCCTGGTTACCTCATTCAGCCGCCTGTAGTCCGCACAGAACCTCAGCTTGCCCCCCTTCTTCGGAACCATGACGACTGGCGCCGCCCAGGGGCTGTCTGAGGGCTCAATGAAGTCTGCCCGCTGCATCTCCAACACAGCCTTGTCTGCCGCCTCCTGGCGTGCCAGCGGGATACGGCGGGGACGCATCTTGATGGGTCGAGCATCACCTGTGTCGATCTCATGCTGCACCAGATGAGTCTGACCCACCTCTTCCTCACTCAGCGCAAAGCTGTCTCTGAATTCAAACAGCAACTGCCACAACCGTTCCTGCTGCTCGGGGTCAAGACCAACACAGTTCCTCCCCCATATCTCCCTCACTGCAGACAGTGTCCTCTCCTCTCCCATCTGGGGTAGCTGGGCTGGGGGGGCGCGGCCTGGGCTCACAGAGGGCTGTGTCATGGAGGTAGCTGGGGGAATGTAACACACCGCAGTAGGTGACAGGGGGGCTGGGGAAAAGTCACACACAGCTGTGGGGGAGGGGGGGCAGCCATGAGTCTCTGCTGCTTTAACTGTTGGAGTAAAGGGTTTGTTGGGTTGAGTGAATGTGACATTAGGGGGGGCCATGGTGACTTCCGGCCCTCCCTGGAAGCTCAGTGTGCCCCTATTTAGGTCTAACTGGCAGCCTGTGCTCCTAAGAAAGTCCAACCCCAGGATACAAGGGTCCTGCACAGCCGCCACCCACACAGGATGACGCACAGTCCTGCCCCCTACTGTCAGAGTCATTATTCCCTTCCCTTTCATGGGTGCCAGCTCACCTGTGACTGTGCGGAGCTGCACAGTTGTAGGCTCACACTGAGTCCAACCTGGCACAATATCTGGCCTCACCAGGGTTACTGTGGACCCAGTGTCCACCAGGGCGGAGCAGGGCACACCCTCCACAGTGACAGGGACATGACAAAAGTCCCCAACACAGGTCCGGCCCACCACAACAACAGGCTCCATTCGCTTGCTCTCGTCTGCTTCTGGGGGAAGTGGAGCCTTGCTTCCCCGTTTGTGCCGGTGGGCTCCCCCTGAAGATGATGGTGGTTGGGATAGAAAGCCAGGGGTCCGCACTACCCGGTCTATGCGGACCCCGAGCCGTTTCCCTGAGCTCTGGGGGACATGGGGCAATTTCGGCGCAGATGGCCTGGCTGGCCACAACCCCAGCAGACCCTGGGACCAGGGTGTGTGTTTTGTGCCGCCTGTAGCGACACAGCACGAATGAGTTCTGTCATTTCAGCCACCCATGCAGGCTTTTCCGGCTCCGGGCTGCTCTGCCCCCCAGCTCGCACAGAGGGTGTGTCTCCCTGCACCCCCACCAAAGCCCCAGCTGAAGTCCCAGCCCACACCAGCTCCCTCTCCAAAGCCATCTCCAAGGCTATCTGCAATGACTCAGGATGAGCCAGCTGGGTCTGTATGCGCAGCTCCGTAGGAGAGAGCGCCTGTATGAACTGGTCCCGTGCTAGCTCGCTCTGCACGGAGGGGGGCATGTGAGCATATGCCCGCCGAGAGAGGCTCTCAATGTCATTAGCTAACACCCGTAGAGGCTCTCCTGGCTGCCTGCGTCTATTACTCAGTTCGGAGCGCAGTAGCCCGGGCTGTACACACTGTCCATAGCGCCTCCTCAGTGCTCCCACTAAAGCGCCATAATCATGTCTGTCCTCGGGGCTAATCAATATCAAACAGGACAGAGCTTCATCCGTGAGGCATAAAGCCAACTGCAGTGCCCTTTCTTCATCCGACCACCCCCTAAAATGAGCTAACAGTTCAAACTGAGCATGAAAAGCTTCCCAATCCGCCTTACCGGAATACTTCGGGGTCTTAACAGATACGGACGCAGCCGGGAACTGGGCGCCGCCATGTTTGTTTACATCCTGAGCCCCAGATTCCTCGTCCCGCCGCGTCGACGTCACCACTTCGGCCCGCCCACCAGAATCCGCGCGAAACACAGTCGACAAGGCGCTCATGCCCGCTTCAGCCGCCATCACTCTAGCGTCCTCCCTCAAGCGGCCTCTGCGCTCCGACGCCCTGGCGATCTCCTCAGCCAGAACCTCTGACGTCCATTCACACGTATCTCTTTGGCCATAATCTTTCCCTACCTCCACCTTCACTTTCGGATTCCCTCGAAGCATTTTCAACCCCCGTTCTCACCTACGGTAGCTAGCCACAGAAGTCAGCTAGCTAGCTGGCTAACTTTTATCCACGTTTTTACTTCTGACACCAATGTAATGACCTGACTAGATCATAAAAGAACAACTGTCCAGACAGAGGATTGAGTTTACGAATGGACGGTTTATTAAACCAACTTTACACAGGCTACTGTTTGGCCGTAGCCCACGCCAAATAAGTGAAAGATAACACACAAGCCAATCGTGACCTTCTCTTGTGGAGCCCAGACGTAAGAGAAAGAACAAAGGCAAAACCTGGTCTTAACTTCCAATGCTCCATCCCCCTGCCCAACCCCCCTCCACGCCACTCCGCCAACCACCAGGATGCCCGGCATCAGAACATTCCAGGCATTCCCGTGATTGGCAGATAGCAGGTTGACTGACATGTCGGACCCCGCGAACACAACCACCTACTAGCCTAACACATAACACACAGCTGTCTGTGCGGGTCGCTACAGTATTAAGAAATATATAAATATTAGGATGAGCGATGTCGGAGTGGCATTGACTAAAATACAGTAGAATAGAATACAGTGTATACATATGAGATAAGTAAAGCAGTATGTAAACATTATTAAAGTGACTAGTGTTCCATTATTAAAGTGGCCAGTGATTCCATGTCTATGTATATAGGATAGCAGCCTCTAAATTGCAGGGTTCAGTAACCTGGTGGTAGCCAGCTAGTGATGGCTATTTAACAGTCTGATGGTCTTAAGATAAAAGCTGTTTTTCATCTCTCGGTCCCAGCTTTGATGCACCTGTACTGACCTCGCCTTCTGGATGATAGCAGGGTGAAAAGGTCGTGGCTTGGGTGGTTGATGTCCTTGATGATCTTTTTGGCCTTCCTATGACACCGGGTGCTGTAGGTGTCCTGGAGGGCAGGCAGTGTGCCCCCAGTGATGCGTTGGGTAGACCGCACCACCGTCTGGAGAGCCCTGCAGTTGCGGGCGGTGCAGTTGCCGTACCAGGCGGTGATACAGCCTGACAGTTTGCTCTCAATTGTGCATCTGCAAAAGTTTCTGAGGGTATTAGGGGCCAAGCCACATTTCTTCAGCCTGTTGAGGTTGAAGAGGTGCTGTTGTGCCTTCTTCACCAAACTGTCTGTGTGGGAGGACCATTTCAGATTGTCAGTGATGGGTACGCCGAGGAACTTGAAGCTTTCCACCTTCTCCACTGCTGTCCCGTCGACGTGGATAGGGGAGTGCTTCCTCTGCTGTTTCCTGAAGTCCACAATCAGCTCCTTCATTTTGTTGACGTTGAGGGAGAGGTTATTTTCGACCTCCTCCTTTTCGTCATTGTTGGTAATCTGTTGTGTCGTCTGCAAACTTGATGATTGAGTTGGAGGCGTGCGTGGCCACGCAGTCATGGGTGAACAGGGAGTACAGGAGGGGTCTGAGCACGCACCCTTGTGGGGCCCCTGTGTTGAGAATCAGCTAATTGGAGTGGTTTCCTACCTTCACCACCTGGAGGCGGCCCGTCAGGAAGTCCAGCACCCAGTTGCACAGGGCGGTGTTCAGACCCAGGGCCCTGAGCTTAATGATGAGCTTGGAGGGTACTATGGTGTTGAGCTATAGTCAATGAACAGCATTCTGATGTAGACATTCCTCTTGTCCAGATGGGATAGGGAAGTGGCAGTGTGCAGTGCGATGGCGATTGCATCGTCTGTGGATCTATTGGGCCGGTAAGCAAATTGAAGTGGGTCTAGGGTGTCAGGTAAGGTAGAGTTTATATGATCCTTAACTTATCTTTCAAAGCACTTCATGTGAGTGCTACGTGGCGATAGTCATTTAGTTCAGTTACCTTTGCTTTCTTGGGTACAGGAACAATAGTGGACATTTTGAAGCAAGTGGGGACAGCAGACTGGGATAGGGAGAGATTGAATATGTCAGTAAACACTCCAGCCAGCTGGTCTGCGCATGCTCTGAGGACGTGTCTAGGGTTTTCCCTTTGTAGTCCGTGATTGTCTGTAGACCCTGCCATATACGTCTCGTGTCTGAGCTGTTGAATTACGACTCCACTTTGTCTCTATATGTCACGTTCCTGACCTATTTTTATGTTATTTTGATTATGTTTAGTTGGTCAGGGCGTGAGTTGGGGTGGGCATTGTATGTTGTGTGTGTTTTGGTTAGTCTATGGGTGTTGTATGTGTATGGGATAGAGTATTGTTAGGTTGTCTAGTCATGTCTATGGCTGCCTAGATTGGGTCTCAATCAGAGACAGCTGTCATTCATTTGTCTCTGATTGGGAGCCATATTTAAGGTAGCCATAGGCAGTAGGCTTTTGTGGGTAGTTGTCTTGTTTAACGTCTGTTGCTTGTCTGTGCACTTGCGTTATTTAGCTTCACGATCATTTGTTGTTTTGTTTGTTTGTATAGTGTTTTCGTTTCATGTTCATCTTCGTTCATTTAATTAAAAGAAGATGGCTTATTTTCCTCATGCTGCGTTTTGGTCCGAATCTCTTCCACACGATCGTGACAGAACTACCCACCACAACAGGATCAAGCAGCGTGAGCGGAACCAACAACAGCGGCAAAGTAAACAGGACTCATGGACATGGGAGGATGTTTTGGACGGTAAAGGTTGCTACACATGGGAGGAGATCCTGGCTGGAAGGGATCGCCTCCCATGGGAACAGCTGGAGGCACTGAGGAGAGCAGAGGCTACCGGAGTGAAGAACCAGAGTTATGAGGGGACGCGTCTTGCACGGAAGCCTGAAAAGCCCGTGAGTAACACCCAAAAATTTCTTGGGGGGAGGCTAAAGGGGAGTGTGGCGAAGCCGGGTTGGATACCTGAGCCAACTCCCCGGGCTTGCCGTGGAGTGAGAGAGCGTCGTACTGGTCAGACACCGTGTTATGCGGTAAAGCGCACGGTGTCCCCAGTACGCGTGCTTAGCCCAGTGCGGGCTATTCCACCTTGCCGCACTGGGAGGGCTAGGTTGGGCATCGAGCCGAGTGCCATGAAGCCGGCCCAACGTATCTGGTCTCCAGTACGTCTCCTCGGGCCGGCGTACATGGCACCAGCCTTACAGGTGGTGTCCCCGGTTCGCCTGCATAGCCCAGTGCGGGCTATTCCACCTCGCCGCACTGGCAGGGCTACGGGGACCATTCAACCTGGTAAGGTTGGGGAGGCTCGGTGCTCAAGAGCACGTGTCCTCCTTCACGGTCCGGTATATCCGGCGCCACCTTCCCACCCCAGCTCAGTACCACCAGTGCCTACACCACGCACCAGGCTTCCAGTGCATCTCCAGAGCCCTGTTCCTCCTCCACGCACTCTCCCTATGGTGCGTGTCTCCAGCCCAGTGCCTCCAGTTCTGGCACCACGCACCAAGCCTCCTGTGCGTCTCCAGAGCCCTGTACGCACTGTTCCTTCTCCCCGCACTCGCCCTGAGGTGCGTGCCCTCAGCCCGGTACCTCCAGTTCCGGTACCACGCACCAGGCCTAGAGTGCGCCACGAGAGTCCAGTGTGCCCTGTTGTTGTTCCCCGCACTAGCCTGAAGGTGCGTGTCCTTAGCCCGGTACCTCCAGTTCCGGTACCACGCACCAGGCCTACAGTGCGTCTCAGCCGGCCAGAGTCTGCCGTCTGCCCAGCGGCGCCTGAACTGCCCGTCTGCCCAGCGGCGCCTGAACTGCCCGTCTGCCCAGCGGCGCCTGAACTGCCCGTCTGCCCAGCGGCGCCTGAACTGCCCGTCTGCCCAGCGGCGCCTGAACTGCCCGTCTGCCCAGCGGCGCCTGAACTGCCCGTCTGCCCAGCGGCGTCTGAACTGCCCGTCTGCCCTACGCCGTCTGAACTGTCCGTCTGCCATGAGCCTGCAAAGCCGCCCGTCTGCCATGAGCCTGCAAAGCCGCCCGTCTGCCATGAGCCTACAGAGCCGTCCGCCAGACAGGAGCCGCTAGAGCCGTCCGCCAGACAGGAGCCGCTAGAGCCTTCCGCCAGACCGGATCAGCCAGAGCCTTCCGCCAGACCGGATCAGCCAGAGCCTTCCGCCAGACCGGATCAGCCAGAGCCTTCCGCCAGACCGGATCAGCCAGAGCCTTCCGCCAGACCGGATCAGCCAGAGCCTTCCGCCAGACCGGATCAGCCAGAGCCTTCCGCCAGACCGGATCAGCCAGAGCCTTCCGCCAGACCGGATCAGCCAGAGCCGTCAGCGAGCCATGACCAGCCAGAGCCGTCAGCGAGCCATGACCAGCCAGAGCCGTCAGCGAGCCATGACCAGCCAGAGCCGTCAGCGAGCCATGACCAGCCAGAGCCGTCAGCGAGCCATGACCAGCCAGAGCCGTCAGCCAGCCATGACCAGCCAGAGCCGTCAGCCAGCCATGACCAGCCAGAGCCGTCAGCCAGCCATGACCAGCCAGAGCCGTCAGCCAGCCATGACCAGCCAGAGCCAGCCAGCCAGGATCCGCCAGCCAGCCCGGAGCTGCTGTCCCTCAGCCCGGAGCTGCCGTCCCTCAGCCCGGAGCTGCCGTCCCTCATCCCGGTGTTGCCCCTTATCCCGGTGCTGCCCCTTATCCCGATGCTGCCCCTTCAGTTAGGTGGGTTTAGTTGGAGGGTGGTCATTGGGGGGGGATACGGAAGCGGGGAGTGACTATGGTGGTGTGGGGACAGCGTCCAGAGCCGGAGCCACCACCGTGGACAGATGCCCACCCAGACCCTCCCCTAGACTTTTGGTGGTGCGTTCGGAGTACGCACCTTGAGGGGGGGGTTATGTCACGTTCCTGACCTATTTTTATGTTATTTTGAATATGTTTAGTTGGTCAGGGCGTGAGTTGGGGTGGGCATTGTATGTTGTGTGTGTTTTGGTTAGTCTATGGGTGTTGTATGTGTATGGGATAGAGTATTGTTAGGTTGTCTAGTCATGTCTATGGCTGCCTAGATTGGGTCTCAATCAAAGACAGCTGTCATTCATTTGTCTCTGATTGGGAGCCATATTTAAGGTAGCCATAGGCAGTAGGCTTTTGTGGGTAGTTGTCTTGTTTAACGTCTGTTGCTTGTCTGTGCACTTGCGTTATTTAGCTTCACGATCATTTGTTGTTTTGTTTGTTTGTATAGTGTTTTCGTTTCATGTTCATCTTCGTTCATTTAATTAAAAGAAGATGGCTTATTTTCCTCATGCTGCGTTTTGGTCCGAATCTCTTCCACACGATCGTGACACTATACTGGCGTTTTGCCTGTTTATTTGCCTTACGGAGGGAATAACTACACTGTTCGTATTCGGCCATATTCCCAGTCACCTTGCCATGGTTAAATGGGATGGTTCGCGCTTTTAGTTTTGCGCGAATGCTGCCATCTATCCCCAGTTTCTGGTTCGGGCAGGTTTTAATAGTCACAGTTGGTACAACACTTCCTATACACTTCCTGATAAACTCAGTCACCATATCAGTGTATTTGTCTATGTTGTTCTCGGAGGCTACCCGGGACAAATCCCAGTCCGCATGATCAAAACAATCTTGAAGTGTGGATTCCGATTGGTCAGACCAGCGTTGAATAGTCCTTAGCACGGGTACTTCCTGTTTGAGTTTCTGCCTATAGGAAGGGAGGAGCTAAATGGAGTCATGATCAAATTTGCCTATAGGAAGGGAGGAGCTAAATGGAGTCGTGATCAAATTTGCCGAAGGGAGGGCGGGGGAGGGCCTTGTAGGCATCTCGGAAGTTGGAGTAGCAGTGGTCGAGTGTTTTAGCAGCGCGAGTACTACATTCAATGTGTTGATAGAACTTCGGTAACGTTTTTCTCAAATTTGCTTTGTTAAAATCCCCAGCTACGATAAATGCGGCCTCAGGATATGTGGTTTCCAGTTTGCATAAAGTCCAGTGAAGTTCTTTGAGGGCCGTCGTGGTATTGGCTTGAGGGGGAATATACACGACTGTGACTATAACCGAAGAGAATTCTCTTGGGAGGTAATACAATTTGATTGTGAGGTATTCTAGGTCGGGTGAACTAAAGGACTTGAGTTCCTGTATGTTATCACAATCACAGCATGAGTTGTTAATCATGAAACATACATCCCCGGAGAGATATTTATTCCATTTCAAATTTCCACTCACACATCACTCCAGACCCTAGAACTAGAACTGAGCACTTTTTTTATTTTTTATTTTACCCTTATTTAACTATTCAAGTCAGTTAAGAACAAATTTGTATTTACAATGACGGCCTAGGAACAGTGGGTTAACTGTCTTGCTCAGGGGCAGAACGACAGATGTTTACTTTGTCAGCTCAGGGATTCAATCTAGCAACCTTTCAGTTACTGGCCCAATGCTCTAACCACTAGGCTACCTGCCGCCCAGCATGATTAAAACCCTTTGCTTGATACTGTTATCTATAATAAAACATTCGACATTAGAATCCAGTTTACTTTTAATAACCACCGCCAATTTATCTAAAGAGCTCTAGTGCGCCTAAAGTCGTTTTCCATGGCTTTGTTGCCGTTATATCAGTTCTAGCGTGTCTCAATAATGACCAATCTACACTGAACAAAAATATAAACGCAACATGTAAAGTGTTGGTCCTATGTTTCATGAACTGAAATAAAAAAATCCCAGAAATGTTCCATTTGCACAAAAAAACGAATTTCTCTCAAATGTTGTGCACAAATGTGTTTATTTCCCTGTTAGTGAGCATTTCTCCTTCACCAAGATAATCCATCCACCTGACAGGTGTGGCATATCAAGAAGCTGATTAAACAGCATGATCATTACACAGGTGCACCTTGTGCTGGGGGACAATAAAAGGCCACTTTAAAATGTGCAGTGCCACAGATGTCTCATGTTTTGAGGGAGCATGCAATTTGCACGATGACAACAGGAATGTCCACCAGAGCTGTTGCCAGAGAACTGAATTTTCATTTCTCTACCATAAACTGCCTCCAACAATTTGAGAAATTGAAAGCGAATGACAAGTGACTATTGCTGGTGGACAATTTAATGCGCTCAAATACTTTTAATCACGTTTGAATCACGTTTGCTTACAGTTCTATATGTACTGTTTAAGACATTTTTCTTTTTGATCAACGATGAGTTTCTGCTCGCTTAAAGTCACACTCGCAAGCGCTCAAGTTTAATTTGCGCTCTTGACTGGCCTGTGCACTCGCGGGACCGCTCCTCCGCTCAACTATTTTCTTCTCTCTCGACTCACAATGCAGAGGGCTCCGTATAGCTCCTCATTGACATGATTGGTTGACTGTAGGTAGAGGCGGGAGGTCCAGTATAAAACACAAACTCACTTCCTTGGCAACTTCCTTCACAACAGCTCTGCTTTGCTAACAAAGGAGTATGAAAACCCTGACGACTGCGGAGGCTGCATGGGGCAGTGCAGAGCCTTTTACCCACTAATGCCAGACAGCCTAAAATAATGAAAGAAAAACCTTAATGTAGCCTATAGTTATTAATTGCTCAAGAATTATACATTCATTGATTTTTAAATGTCTTGTTTTCTCTTTCAACCTGCCCGCCAACCACACTGTAAATCCTTATGCTTTACTAGCACAAATATATTGAGTAGACTGAACTTAAATATTTCCAAATGTTTGACACACTCAAACACTTTAAGTGCTACTGTCTGTTTATCATATATGCATAGTCACTTTAACTATACATTCATGTACATACTACCTCAATTGGGCCGACCAACCAGTGCTCCCGCACATTGGCTAACCGGGCTATCTGCATTGTGTCCCACCCACCACCCGCCAACCCGTCTTTTTACGCTTCTGCTACTCTCTGTTCATCATATATGCATAGTCACTTTAACCATATCTACATGTACATACTACCTCAATCAGCCTGACTAACCGGTGTCTGTATGTAGCCTCGCAACTTCTATATTCTCACTACTGTATATAGCCTGTCTTTTTACTGTTGTTTTAGTTCTTTATCTACCTATTATTCACCTAATACCTTTTTTGCACTATTGGTTAGGCAGGGGTGTCAAACATACGGCCCGCGGGCCGGAACCGGCCCCCAAGGAGGTTCGATCAGGCCCGCAGGATAATTTGAAAGTGGAAAAAATGCATAAAAGACATGGAATTAATATTTTTAATTCGCTGCAATTCATGGATTATCCGCTAAGGGGCGCACTCTTTCCATCAGAGTAGAAGACAAGCCGCATCACTGAGACAGACTGAAAACAGCAGACGGTATCAATGCGCCATCTGCTGCTTGTTACGACGTTGTTAATACCTTGGTCTCTACCTCTCCGCTACACCCTCATTAGCCAAAATGTCGTTATCCAAACGGAGAAAAGTAGATAAGGAGTGTAGAATTTTCAAAGAAAAATGGACCACGTCCTATTTATTTACAGAGATGCACGGAAAACCTTCGTGCTTGGTGTGTTTGCAACAAGTTTCGGTATTGAAGGAATATAATATTCGACGCCACTACGAGACTCATCACAGCGAAAAATATGACGGCTTGCAAGGACAACTGAGAAGAGATAAGATTAACGAATTGCTGGCGGGTTAATATTACTATATTTTTCAGTACCAATTAAAGTTTTGTGCCTTTGTACAATCAGTGGGATCAGTTGCAATGCATATTTGTGAATGATAAAAGTAAATTGCACATTTGTCTAAGGAAATATGAGGTGTTTCATGAAATGTTTTGTAAAAGGATAGTTCATTAAATTTCAATATTTTCCTAATGTTCTTGTGCTTCTTTACACCAAAACAAAGGAAAGACATGATATTTTGGTTATTTATAGCAGAGTATGGTATAATTTTAATGGTCCGGCCCACTTGACATCTCCCTAGGCCGTATGTGGCCCACGATGCGAAATGAGTTTGACACCCCTGGGTTAGAGCCTGAAAGTAAGCATTTCACTGTAACCTGTTGTATTCAGCGCACGTGACAAATAAACTTTGATTTGATTTGACTCAAAATTTGATGAGAAGTCATATGAACTTTACATTTTTAAGTTGACCTAAACAAGTACACACTTTTAAGTATTTATAACATATTATTTTTAAGTGACAGTAGCTTAGTTGTATAAGTGAATATAACAAAACACAGCTTGCACATTGAATATTTATTTGCTTGTAGATGCAACTTAAACGCAATTGTCACAAAACAAAACGTGATTTTTACAAGTTAGCATAACATTTGTTTTACTTTAAGTACCTTGAACTCAAATGATTTCACTTTCTCACACAAAGAAATTCTTTGAAACAACAGTTAAGTAATTTTGCACACAAACGTAATTAGTGCAATTTACATAAAAAATATACTTTTATTTTGTTACGTGATATTTAGTTGGCATTTGTAACATTATAATTTTGTGTTCAAATAAGGTAAACATATTGTGTGTTTACAACTTACCTTTTAATTGTCAACTTTGAATTATATACATTTGTTTAGCTGACTTCGCAATAAAAGTATTATCACCTTGCTAAATGTAAGTACTTATGTAGCACTCAAATATTATAAGCTACTTTGAAATTAGAGCAACTTTTTTGTGTTGACTTCAATGTAAAATATTGTGTGTCTTCAACTTACAACCTATTTATCTAATATGACTTTCAGGTTTTCGTCCAGCTGGCTTTGCAATAAAAATAGCCCAATTTAAGTGATATTTTTTTACTTCGATATTCACCGATTTTTGTTACATTATAATTTCATGGCGAAATACCCAGCCTAGATATGTCATGCCATGCAGCGGCTAGAGGATCATTAGCTAACGTTACTCATATTCACAAATGTAAATTTACAAACAAAAAAACACATTTTCTTACCTTACACAAAGAAATTGAACTATATTTTAAGACAATTAAATACTCTACTAACAAAAAAGCTGTTAGAATTATAAGTGTATGTACGTCCCTTAAGGTCCTTGTGTAATGTGATATTGTACCCCCTAGCCCAATTGTCCTTTGTATATTATTCATATATACTTGTGTTCCCACATGTACTTCCTGTATTGATTTGTTGTTAATAAAATAAAATAAATGTTTAAACAGCTAACGTTACTTGCTTCCTGCTAAGAATTTTCAGGGTTCGCCTGCAGCTTCTTGATTACTTCCATTGTACTTGCTCATTTACGATTACGTTGCAACAGCTAGCAAACGACAACGCACGGGACCGGATACGTTTTTGTTCTTATGATACGTAGAAAGCTAATTTGCCGTTCTGCATGTTTGCATGTTTATATAAGCGAATGTGATATGCGAGGTTCAGGCTAGCTAGATACAGCTAACCTGCTGCCCCACAGTAAAGGTAGCTGGATGGAATTGAAGGTTAAGTTTGTGCCCACCTCCAATGTGGTGGGACCATACTTTTTGTTGCATGTGGCCACCGACATCACTCAAAACAGCTTCACATTCACATATAATGAATATGCTTTAATTCGAGCATATGCATATTAATTTCATTACTACTTATTAAATTACAGGCTTGACATCACTCATCTTAATGTAATTGTTATTATGTTCTCTCTGGTTTTGCAGAAATTGATATGGCATCATCTCCCTTCAAACTTAGTGATCTTGGTGGAATTGAAAGGATGATACTGCCAGAATGTCCAGCCACTATTGACCAATTTATCATTTTACTGAGGCAGCAATTTGACATTCATTATGCCATTGACACTCAATTTCAAAACTCACAGTCTGATTCACAGTTTTTCAAGCTGACCTGCATTGATGATCTGCCAAACATGTGCACAATTAAGCTTGTGTTATTGGAGGATGCCATGACTAGCTTTGGGGTGTCATTGAGTAATCCACACTTAACTTCACAGCATCCAGGACAATCGAGTGACAACTTTGAGGTGCCAACCTTTTCACATGATCTTGAATTGTTACTGAGAGAGTGAAATCAAGGGTATGACCAATTTGGAAGACAACTGGTGTTAACCAGAAACCAAAGACAACCGATTTTGGATGGCGTGGCAAGAGCTATGTATCAGAGGAATGAGTATCCAAGTGAGTGTGACTTTGAAGATGCTGCAAAAGCCTTAGTCAACCGACATAAATGCCTTGCTGACAATGGGTCACTAAAAGGGTGGGAGGGATGGAAGAATGCCTTAAGTTTAAAGTAGGCAAATACAGAACGAAACTAGGCAGAGAAAGGTGTCCTGAGGTTGGTAAAAAACGTGCCCAAAAAAGGAAAGATCCAGAAGCACCACTAAAACACATTGTTTACTGTGGCCCAGTCAACCTCTCACAGTTCCCTCAATCAAAAGTTGAAGCAGATCAGGAAAAGCTAAGGACCGATATTGCTCTTGAGATGAAGAAGACACACAAAGACTTGGCTATAATCAATCGCTGTATGGAAAAGACATTTGCCCTGAGAAGACAGGAGATTCTGAACAGCAGTCCTGAAATATAGACAGTGGAGAATAGATGGCCGGCACTATTTCTAGAGTCAAAGGTATTGCTTTGGCCTGGTGGCAGGGTTTACATTTGTCGTGGAAAATCATTTTCAAATACAACGCTTACCAGAACTTTTAAAATCAAACATGCTCTTTATTACAACTGTACAGCCCACTGGCATGTCCCCGCGGAACACACCCCGCGGAACACACCCCCCAGAAGTCCATTTCCTATATTTATACACACATAGTATTATGTCCCTCCCCTATGCAAAGGAAGTTTCCTTTCTGAAGTCATTCCCCACCATCATCCTTTAGTTCAAGCTTCCTACTTGTTCACGCCCTATAACGCCATCTGCTTTCAATTAGTTTATAATGGTGGCTGTTCTCTTAGGCGCCTACATGTCTAGTCTCATGCACTTAAGGGAATCAGCAGACTATATATCTAGGTGTCCAATTTCCCTAGGCGCCTACGTGTCTCTGGTATGTGTCCTGAGTGGAATTTGTCAGACTATATGTGTCTGTTCTAGCATTAGTGTGTCCAGTTGCCCTTTGTTCTGCTCTCCCCTATCCTTAGTGTGTGCAATTGTCTTAGAAGTCTATTTTTAATGTTCAGCTAGCTTATGTTACTACTACAATCCCCCCTCTGGGGCTATTAAGCCACATAAATGATACAAATAAGACTATGGGATAGTAAATGAAAAAACCTATGATAAACAAGAAAATACAAAAAATAAAAACAAAGTGAAGCATATAAACCAACTAGACCAAACATCTCCAATATTCATAAGAGTAAAAGATTCAATCAGAAACATTAAAGAAAACCTAACTAGACCAAACAGTTCAACAACATCCTTACAAATAAGACAATCTCCTCTTTAACACATGGCACAGAAAAAAGGTTCTGGGTGATGGTTATGACCATCCTCATGAATTTTTGTACACCACTTGCAATAGTGACGCAAATGACACTTTTTGTGGACATGTATAAGTAAACATATATCTGAACTGGGTAATTGAACATATACATGGAAATCATCCTTACGAAAATCGTGACACGCATGACCAACCCCCCAATCACTTCATAGAGACAGTTAGGATTACCAAAGGGGCAGTCAAGAGGTCCTCCAACCGCATTGCAAGGCTTTCCATACTTATTGGTATAATTGCCTGGGCTTCCCGGTACAAAATTAATCACCACAGGAGAGTCATCTCTCATTACAGACATCTGTTTAACTGTTGTCTGAACCACAATTAACTTTACCAGGGGTATAACACAACAAACTACAATACCCAGAGTCAATAACCCTCCTTCCAACACGATGGCCATCCTAGCAAACATGGCTCCCCACTTTCCTAACGCTAGGACTAACCAATCCCATACAAGGGAGTCTAAACCAGTATTAGCCTTTACTTCTGCTCATAATCCTTTGAGTTTGTCCATAGCAATATTGGGAATAAAGGTGCAACAGTCATCCCCAAACATGACACAAACTCCACCCTTCTCCGCTAAGAGCCAATGGAGAGCCTGTCTATTTCGCCAAGTCATTTTACTGGTAGCCTGTACCTGTTCCCCCAACGCCGTTGGAGCCGAATCCGTATAGTTAATGAACATCTGTTGGTTATAATATATATAATTAATCCACTCTAAATTTTTATTTGGTGTCATCCACAAAAACATAGATTCAAATCCTGATTTAACTTCATCTCTTGCCTTGAACTCTCGAGGTACACCTCTAGGCTGGCCAATTGCATCAAGGTATACCTCAGGGTCTTCCTCATACTTCCTTTTAACTCTAGAATTAACAGAGTCATCGTGGGGTGATTTAATAATGGTAACCTGTTGAATTGTTCTAACTAAGACACAAAGACCAATCCATTCATTAGGCAATACATTCAACAATTTGTTTTTTCCACACATCCAGAAATTATCCGCAATACCTCTGTCTTGATTCTTTAGCATAGTGAGAGACGGTGCAACCTGAGTTGTGACCACACAACCCCTTTCTATTCATAATCAACCCTTTATCATTACTTTTACGAACTCCCACATTCTCTAACACCCAAATAGTATCACTTCTACTGTGGTGTTTCCTACATCAATTCCTTCGGTGTGGTGTCTGTAAAAACATTCATATTTTCCTTCAATCACGGTACCTCTGTCTAATTGAGGTACAGTTAATTCAGTCCTAATGTTATAGGCATCACAATCATTGTCTCCCAACATGGTCTTATTCAACATAGTTTTACCCCTAGTGCTTACCCAGAGCAATCCTATATTCTATGTCACACAAGGGAATAGAATACTTTCTATTGGTACAATGGTCCTTTTTCCAACTTACACAGTTTTTAAATGACAGTTCAGAAACTATTAAAAGATCAGACAAATGTGATTTTCTACACAAAATACAATTGTCCATTCTGTGTTTGTTTGTCATATACTTAGCCCATTTGGACCACTCGTTCTTCACTACTTCTTCTCGTGTGCTGTCCTTGAGTGGTTCTAATATATCTAATTCTGTCGCTTTTTCAATGTTCTTATCTTGAGGTAGATCATTAGAGTTTATCAGAAAGTTCCAAATGTCAGTAAAAAACTCTCCTGACTCTGATGTCTCAGGTTGCTTTGTGGGTACAGTGATCTGCTTGGTAAGGGAGGTCGATGTCATCTCAGTGGTAGCTACTGTGGTCGTCACAGCAGCCGCCACCCTTGTCGTTGTCACAGGTTCTTCCTGTTCAGGTGCAGGGGTAGGATCAATCTTAATGACCATGGTGCTACTCCCTTCGGTCACTGTTGTTCTTGTTATTTCAACTATTAATTCTTCACCTTCAACTGGTTCAATCTGATTCATGATGAGCACCCTCTCGTCTTTTTCTTTGATTAATGTCAGGTCACATCCTTTCGGATCCCAAACGACTTGTCCCTTTGTTTGGTGATGTGTCCATCCACAGAGTGCCATCTCCGGTAAGGGTTTGATCCTTATGATTGAGATAGACTTCAGTTCTCCAGCTTCTGTTATAAGTTGAGGTGGAACAGAGATTCAAACCTTGTCAGTCTTTTTGGATTGTTCGGCTGATTCCTTTCTACTCTTCCAGCTTCCACCATACATCTTGATTGTGCATTAGTCTGTTGTTTCTATACTAGCATTCACTGTTACTTCTGTTATGTCAATGTCATTATTCTTTTGTGGTTCTAACATCAATTGTCTGTAAAGAAGACCATTCAAAAGTTTGAAAGTCAATTGTGGGGAAATCCCCATGTTCTTCAGCTTGCGGGACTTTTCCTCCTCTTTCTTCACCTGAAGCTCCCTCCTCAGGCCGGACTTAACTTCCATCTGGAAGGTTTCAATTTTTAGGGAAAAGATGTTCTCATTCTGTGCCTTGTGAGGCCTCTCCTCCTCTTCTGGGTGCATTAGTCGGTGCACTTGTCGTATTTTGGCCTTCACTTGATTTGCTGTTTTCTTGGCTCCTCCCTGGCGTCTCAATCGTTTCCGCTGCTCCTGCTCCCTCCGGGCTCCCTCCTGGTGAATCAGCATCCTCTGTGTCCTCATCTCTATGTGGTTGTATCATTCTCTCTGTTGGGACTCAGCTGCAGTGGTTCAGATGGTACCACGTCTGGCTTCCTTTCACTTGGACGGCCGTTCTTGTTGCTTTGGCCACCTCATAGGGTCCTTCTCTCCTCGGTTGATCCCACTTCCTCCGGAACACTCGAACGTGGACTAGATCTCCTGGTATCACTGGGAGAGGTCCTTCTGGTCCCCTTGGATCATCAGACGCGGAACCTCTCGTCCTGGTTCAGGTTTCTGCCTTCTTTCTGTGAGGCATTCATACTTAGAGACTTATGGCCTCTGTTCTATGATTGCACCATACATCCTCTTACTTCCATCACTCATCACACAACAAACTGACATTCCATCTGAATCTGGCAAACCCCTCTCCTTCTGGTTTCCTAAACATAAGACTTGAAAAACAACAGACCAAACATAACAGTATTGACAATGTTATGTGTTATGCATAAATATATTAATGAAAACTGAAATCTGAGACCATGACAATTCCCACTCTCTCTTCACCTGACTCTATGCCTCCAGGATACTTTTCTGCTGGACTCCACAAAAATAAAAGCCCTAAAAAGCTTCCTCATGCTTCCACCCAGTCTTCCCCTTTTGGCCCCAGGTTCTGAGAGGTGTTCCCAAATCATGTCATTTTTTACTTAGTTTCCCATTTGCTCCATTTCAACTGATAATCATGTGCATAACCTACAATTAACATTATCTCTTCTTGAATTAATTCAACACTGTATATGCTTTCATATCAATCCCTTTAACATGTTTGTTTAGAGTATAATATCCTATCATCTATTCTTTTTCACATGATGCATTAAAAAATGAAACAAGTAGCCCCCAAACACAACCCAGTATGTCTAAAGTAGCCCCAAAACTCAACCCAGTATGTCTATAGTGAAATCTAGTCTCTCTCTCTCTCTCTCTCTCTCTGATTCCACGTCCTCTGTCATGGTGTTTTCAAGCTCACCCATTATTCAGCTGGACCTCACTTCTCGTGAGACTTATGCACCCACCAAAGAGAGACATGAAAATCTTTACCACTGCAGTGTTGTAAGAAGTATACCCCCAGCCTGGTGTATCTTGATGTACACTCAGTCTCCAGAATGCAGCCCAAGCCCTTCCATTTCTGGCTGTTCTTTTTTTTTTTTTTCCTGAGGACATACACACTAACACATGGGTTATTTCCTGACAACAGACTTTCTTCTTATAGCAAGATCACTAAATCTTAATATTTAAATAACAGCCTTATGTAAACATTCTGCCTCAATACCTGGCCTCCTGCCACAGAAATATTCATAATGATAATCAAATGATGGTCCCTACAGCAACTGCTGTAAAATACATTCTTAAAACATTCTCAAATCTTTTCTAATCAATTTAAAATAGATATCAGTCCCCCCTTAGGAACATATTCACAACCTTATGTTCCTCAAAACACAAATAAATTGACCAAACGAGAAAAAGAGAAAAAGAAATTACAATAATTGCACAGTTGCAATATTACCACTATTTGTAATGTAATTAAACCTGGGGAAAACGTCCATCCTTTTCAATCTATGCCAATGTTATTGTTGGTCTCTTTCTTCTACATTCTTGGGTATCATCGCACAACAGACTACCTTTATAGTCAATCAAACAATACAATTTATCATTACAATTCCAATGACATTATAAAACAAAAGAAACAAAAAACCTATAATCAAATATTCTGGAAGTCTTGTCAACCTCCTTGTCCCAGGATTAGATTCCAGAGCGGCCCTAGGCCTATTAAATTCAAACAGTGCTATATCTAAATAACTAAACAGTTATGTTTATTGTTTATACATTTTCCAACCCAATATTCAGGATAACAATCCTTAGTGTTTACTTTAACTCAAATTTGACCTGATCAATTCAATACACATCATCCCTTTAATAATTAACATTTATACTAAACACTTTTATTACCAGTATTATCTATTTTCCCAATAGCCCTTTTGTCTCAGTTTTTCTCACATGAGTGGCCTGGTAATAAAAGTTCAATACCCCAATTCCTTTAATTCATAATTCACCCTGGCCCATATCATTTCAACATGTCTATTATTTGATACAGTTCACAGGTCATCAGACACAGTTGTCCCTCACTATTCAGTCGATTAGGGCGGGTATGAGCTCCACACCCACTAGTGGTGATATTCTCTCCCATGCCCTAAAGCATTCTGACGTCACCTTTCATGACAACTCCCTTATTCTACTGGTGATCTCTCAGATGAATTACAGATGATGTAGTTATCAACAAAACCCTCACAGAAACCCACACTCCAACAAACCCTTTGGAGTAACTTACATCACTTTTTATATGCAGAATGAACAAAGCACATTTGTGTAATTACCCAAAGACCATAACCCCAAGGAATTGATAATTTTACCTATGAACACATGTTATAGCAAAAAACAAAAATAAAAAATAAACCTATCTGAATAACTTATTCAATTTAAGGCTACAACTCTTCATAATTTTCCCAGGGACATAATAGATTTTCAAAGTAATTATACATTTTGAATAGAGTCTTGTGTCTTTTAATCATTTAAAAATTAAATCCCACCTGTTCCAACAATTTCTAGTAAAAGGTGATCAGTCTTTCACAGGAAATTCTTAGGAATCAGGGCATTTTGACACCATTAAAATGTTTCCACTCCCCTGTCTTTAGGAACAACTTAAATACATTTTTCAAAAAACATTTCCATCCTTCTGCATACCCAAATTGAAACTGAAGTGGAAAAAGCCCTTCCAATAAACCTACTAATGTATATTCATTCCCAGTACATGGTGCACTTACTAGTAAACCATAGCCAATAGCACACAGGGACTGGACTCACTTATCCAGAACTCCATTTTTTAGCCTTATCCAGATATTTTTATAGCAGCTGACTTTAATTAACTGCTTTCCACAGTAATACAGTCTCCAATGATATTTTGACCAGAGAAGATTAAACCCTTTTTTTTCTGGAAAAGAAAGTATACATATCGTTAATTTCACAACGTCAGCTTTTAATCTGCAAATAATTTTTATTCCATAAACGTCTGAACATTTTTCAGAGAATGACGGTATAGAATGTCTAACAAATAAAATTCCATCTGTACTCTACTATATGTCAAGTCAAAACGTGATCTAATACTTCTTCTAGACCACATATAAACTGTAATCTCTATGAACCACTCATTGTTCGCTCAGAGACAATACACCGCCAAGTAAAAATTCCATTCACACTAACCTCAAACCGATTAGTTGTTTGTTATTTTGACAAGGAAATAAACTCTCGTATATTGGCATTTCCTGCTACCACACTAAGTTCTAGTGTCACCTTACACTAATTTTCCCCATAACCCGCTATATCCATATTCAAAACAGGGAGCTATTTTCTTATTTGTTTTTAGATATTGTCAATAGTTCTACTAATCACCCGCACGTCTGCGAGGACGAGTGGAACCACATTTGTCTTTTATAGTAATGTATTTTCTGAAGATAGAATGTTACCGGGTAATGGCGTCCCCCATTATCCAGTTTTTTCATATTCAATCCGAAGTCGGTAGAACTAATGTGCGCGTCTTTCAGTGACACCATGGCTTTTTAAAAACCCTCTATGCTAGGGAGAAACAATCATTTTTGTTTTCATGCCACTATTTATTCATTTATTTTTCCTAAATACTCCCATACACCTTTTATTTATTATTTTTCCGAGGTAGAGCTAATCTCCTTTCCAATTAATAATTCATTTGTCACATCACTTAATTTCTCTTATCAAAGCCTACTCTTTATAGTACAGACATTATTTCTGAATACTACAGAAGACTTAATGTCTTATTCTAGTACAGTACTTCAAATATCACTGTGTTTTTCCCTTTACAGATATCATTATTAATTCATTTTATCCGTTTGGTTTATTCTATTCTTATAGCTCTAATCAATTTTATGATTACATTTACATTACATTTAAGTCATTTAGCAGACTCTCTTATCCAGAGCGACTTACAAATTGGAAAGTTCATACATATTCATCCTGGTCCCCCCGTGGGAATTGAACACTCAACCCAGGCGTTGCAAGCACCATGCTCTACCAACTGAGCCACACAGGTCCACTGCCCGCTCCGTTAAGATCTCTATCTAACGTCTTACTATTACCTTTATTTATTTATTTTGTCTCTACTTTCTTACCTCTTCTCCATATTCTTATTGTTTGATCCTATGGTCAATTTACTAGTGAGTCAAGCCACCCCTGTTCTCCTTTTTATCCTGGCCACTCGATTTTGCACCGCTGTCTACCCTGCAGGCTATTTTTAGACCGTAGCTTCTGTAGACACAGAGTGTCTTTTCCTCTTTCTTTGTTTCACAGTACGTAAATTCTTATGTCCTGGATTTCACTATTTATCTTAACCTACCTAGATTCATTTTTAACTTTATAGTATAATTTCAATTTATTGGCGCTCCTACTTTCTGTTTTGTTACACACTTTTCTATCCGTATTTATACTATTCGGTTAACGCCTTTTTAAGTATTTTTATTTATTATTTGTTTTGACACCGTTTTTAGTAATTCTACTATGATCGCTTATTACTTTATCACATCAGTGTTTTTATCCTTGATTACAACTTATTTTTACTTCGATGTTTCTTAATTTCGTTCCCTCTATCTTAGTATTTAGAGGCACCCTTCCTCCACGTTCTACTCTGTCACAGGAAGACTGCGCACTCCTCCTCTGGACGCTCTGCCTAAACACACACACACAACTTGTCTTTCCTTCCCAATGTTCCTTTTATTATTTTTTTACACAGATCTACTCATTATTTACAACATTTTCATTCATACTTTTATGTTTCATCCGTTCATTCAATCCCTTTGTTTTTACCTCAAAACAACTTAGTCTTTCTTTATTGACTTAATTCACTTCCTCCTACATAAGCCTAGACTGCTAAGATTTCTACAATATGACGAGACTACTGTCTAATCGGATCAGCTTGTCTTCATATCCTATTCACCCCCCCAATACTGATCTTTTCTTCTATTATTAGAGTAGTATTGTGGCATGACCTACTGAATTACAAAACCTTGTTAGCTAGACAGAGCGGTTTTTTATTCGCAGGATTTCTTTTGCATTTGAACGCCGCACAATCGGGCCAACGTTTTTCCTGCACCTACATATTTCACCCGTACAGTCCTCCTTTCAGAGCGGAAACTATGAATATTTATTTAACTACTGATTTATGTTTTGACCGTATAAGTTACTTTTGCAGTTGAACGCCGCACAATCGGGCCAACGTTTTCCTACAACCTACTGATTTATGCTTTGACCGTATAAGCTACTTTTGCAGTTGAACGCCGCACAATCGGGCTAACGTTTTCCTACAACCTACTGATTTATGCTTTGACCGTATAAGCTACTTTTGCAGTTGAACGCCGCACAATCGGGCTAACGTTTTCCTACAACCTACTGATTTATGCTTTGACCGTATAAGCTACTTTTGCAGTTGAACGCCGCACAATCGGGCTAACGTTTTCCTACAACCTACTGATTTATGCTTTGACCGTATAAGCTACTTTTGCAGTTGAACGCCGCACAATCGGGCTAACGTTTTCCTACAACCTACTGATTTATGCTTTGACCGTATAAGCTACTTTTGCTCTAATGTTCAAAATGCCACCACTTATTCTTTTTACCATATCTTTAGATATGTGAATTGTTCTATTTACTTTTGAATTGTCCCTATATTTTACACAGCCAGCCTTCTCAGCCAGATGCACAAACAACCGCATCATTTAAGCTACACATTCGAACGGTCTGATCTGAACGAGCGCATGCATGCCCACTCTACATCTAACACAAGCAAAGTTCACAGCACCTATTCACTCAGTCTCTATACATGCGCATACATTTATATTTAATACAATTCCCCAAATTACACATACATGCAAATTCATTGAATTTAAAAGTTCTTTTGTATTTACTGGTTTCATTTTAGGAAATTTGAAAGAGAGACTTACGTGGCGCTCCTCTCGCTGAGACAGTATCTCTGAAGCAATCTTACACAAACATTTCAACTATTGTAAGAACTTGCTTACCGTCTAGTTGGGCGGCCACCCTTGTTTGCCAGATTGTCCAAAGAAACTATCTCCAGCCCTGAACGCCATTCCTCAGTCCCTGTCCCTCCTGGCTCAGCTCGCCAAATATGTAGTGGAAAATCATTTTCAAATACAACGCTTACCAGAACTTTTAAAATCAAACATGCTCTTTATTACAACTGTACAGCCCACTGGCATGTCCCCGCGGAACACACCCCGCGGAACACACCCCCCAGAAGTCCATTTCCTATATTTATACACACATAGTATTATGTCCCTCCCCTATGCAAATGAAGTTTCCTTTCTGAAGTCATTCCCCACCATCATCCTTTAGTTCAAGCTTCCTACTTGTTCACGCCCTATAACGCCATCTGCTTTCAATTAGTTTATAATGGTGGCTGTTCTCTTAGGCGCCTACATGTCTAGTCTCATGCACTTAAGGGAATCAGCAGGCTATATATCTAGGTGTCCAATTTCCCTAGGCGCCTACGTGTCTCTGGTATGTGTCCTGAGTGGAATTTGTCAGACTATATGTGTCTGTTCTAGCATTAGTGTGTCCAGTTGCCCTTTGTTCTGCTCTCCCCTATCCTTAGTGTGTGCAATTGTCTTAGAAGTCTATTTTTAATGTTCAGCTAGCTTATGTTACTACTACACATTCTGTTACAATGTCTAAAATAGTGGGAATAGAGGGTGAATGTGTGTGTGTGGGGGGGGGGGGGTATTGAGTTATTGTCATTCAGTAAGAGCCTGGTAATGTATAATCGCATTAAGTACAGAAGACTTCTGTGTCTTTAAAACAAATATTTAATCTACAGATATGTGCTGAGTTTCATCGCATAACTAATCATAACCTGCAGCGATCGTTCTTTGCTGCACTAGACCATCACACTGAACACTTGCTGGCTTTATCCCGGGAGGTGCAGGGACGTTCTCATTTACATATTTGGTCAGTTTCCTTGGTTCTGTGCGGACACTCCCCTATTTATTATTTTATTTTAAAAAATACCATTTTCCAAACCCCACCTGCAGTGTACATAACATTTGTTTGGGGTGAAATGGTAGTAAAAGGGATGTTGTCTCGATTAGTGATTGAGCCTATGGATAGCCATATTGGTTTAAAATCACAGTGCCTATATACTTTTCCCATTTGTCCTCTGCAAGTTGATTTATTAATGTTCTGTCTGTGTCCTTTTAGCAATCAAGGGATGTGAATGTCAGTGGAACGGCTGCCCTTCATTGTCTCCCAGCACTACCTCGTGAAAGCGACTCAGAGGTGTTCAAAACCTGCAAGGTTGGTTAATATACTTCAGGGTTATTACAGAGTTTAAGACTGCTCCTTTTAATATTGACGTGCCCAGAAATCACAACACATCTTCCGCATTGGTTGATCTGTATTTCAAACTCTTCCGGTTGTCATACTGTAGGAACGTGAGTCAAGAAATCCTGCTGTCCTCATTGGTCCAGTCTGCATACTTGCTATCATCTCTGATGATGAAGATGCAGTCTCCCTTCAGCCACACCAAGTCTCCATCATCCACGAAGATAGAGTGGTGATGCACAGCTTCCAATCCTGGCCAGATGCTTTTCTCGCTGTAATTGGCCTGGTTTATGCTCTACATCTGGATTACCCAAAACCCATGTCCAGCTCATTTCTATTCATTCAGCAAGTGTTCCTTAACGTTGATTGCGAAAAGCTCAAATCAAGTTTTGGCCTTGAAAAATAAACTGTAACCTAATTATAACCTGTTTTCAGGTCAAATGTGCCTGTGGTAAGACAACAGAATTTTTTTTCAATTTTTTTCTTCAACCTTAGAAAAGAGAACTTGGTGATTGTTGGACCAAAAAACAGTTGGTGTATGCTTTTTTTGTTATTTCCTTTCACGTGGGTTCTCTTGAAATGTAGCCAGAGGAACAAAAATTGACTGACAACTGTGAATCTCATGTGTTTGAAATGTTGTTGTGTTATTCTCCAATAATAAATAATATTAATTTGTACAGTTCAACATGAAATTTACACATGAACCTAAATTATCTACATGGAAGCACGCTGGGAGGGATTGGCTTGTGTGTTGTTGTCTTAGCAAGGAGGTAGGCCCAGTAAACTATGACTGTGCTTTTGTAGACTTTGTAAAAAATACATTGAATGTGTACTTTTGAAGGAGTTACATTTGTTTTACACAATAATATTTACTTCAGCTATTATGTTTGTTATAGGTTATATTGCCTAACCAACAAATACTCACAATCAGTATTTGAATTATCAGACGTCAATACTCTTATTAATTAACTTGAAGTCTTTAGACGTTTACAAAGCAAAGCATGATGAACCGCTAAATGGGTTGGCTTTGAACTTTGCTCCCTGGTTTACTTTGAGAGAACATGTCATCATGATAACCTCTACTTACAGTATTAATACTGAGCACATTCATATACCAGTCTATACAGTAATATACTCAGTCATCTGTCTGTGTTATAATATTGTGGTGTTAAGGGAGCTCATGGTCTCCAGGTACTACTTCAGGCAGTGTTAACAGCAGAGCTCCAATGATAATTGATTTTGGCATGTTGTGTGGCATCTGCCTGTTCGTTGCACAGCATAAAATTGTTTTCCACAGCAGGGTTAACTGGTGCATCTGAACATCATTGTTAGTAGGCCCAACTTCTAAGACACACCATACACATCATTTTGAAACTAGGGAAATGGAACAGTTAGGAAAGGGGTGGCTAGTGAGGTCTAAGTCAGTCTCTCTTCCTGCCTATCGTTCATTCCCCTCTTATGCCTTGTCATCTTACTTGCCTCCTATTGTCTCCTCCCACAACACACACCAGCCACATGTGGATACAGCCAGATAAGAAATGAAAGGGTGTCAAATGGTTGGTGAGATCTTCTCATGCCCTCTACTCTTTTGTCAATTTTTTATGCCTTACACAATTTGTCCTCCCTATAGTCTGCCATCAGACAGAGTAAATTGTGCTGATGTACTGTCCTCTGCAGTGACTTGTGTGCTGATCCTAGTCTGGCCCTCTATAACATTGTACTCTGTCAGTGCGTGTGGTGTATAGCTGGTAGACATGCTTACTCTCTGGCATGATGTAGGCAGAATTATGTAGGCACCTCAAAGCCTAACGGTGAGAATAATACAGATTGCTAAATGTAGTAATGCCCCAATTGGTTAGGGCCAAACCTATTTGAACGGTGACAGGGTGAAGATGGAGGCCAACTCAAAATGTTGTCAGGAGGCCTATATTCCCCAAATTATGGCGCAATTACAATACACGTTCAATGTGTGCAGGACATGGTCCTTAAGCTCCTGGTGTCCAATTCAATTTAGATTTTAAAACTGTTTTGCATCTGATCGAGGAA